>NC_043967.1:23649454-23727759 GCF_902148855.1 Sphaeramia orbicularis
TTAACGACCAATTATTTACTTTTCTTAAGACTGAAAGAGGGTACTTTTCAGTTTATATTTTGCACACAAAATTTACTTCAATTTATTTATTTTTTTATATATGACAGTTAAATATTAGGGATGTCCGATATTGGCTTTTTTGCCAAAAACCGATATGCCGATATTGTCCAACGCTTAATTTCTGATTCCGATATCTACCGATACCGCTGCCGATATATGTGGGATATTAAACTAATTTTAGGTAACATCGCATATATCCTGTCATGGAATTAACACATCATACCTAATTTTATTGTGATGCCCCACTGGATGCATTCTCAAATGCAACAAGGCTTTCAAAATGTAAACACTGTCTGTGCAAAGAATACATACTTCAACTTAAGTTGTGGAAAAAATGCCATATTTATTTTCTCCTCCTCCCTCCATGAGTCTATTACAGTGTGGCAACTCTACTGTACAATTTTGAAAACTGCACATTTCTTTCAGCTACAAACAATGCTTCATTTACATGTCGGTAAACGCCGTGAAATCAAGGCATTATTTTATCGGTTTTAATGACAGGCAAAAAACGATAATGATATTCACTGATATTACATTTTTATGCCAATATGGGCCGATAATATTGGTGGGCAAATATTATTGGACATCCCTATTAAATATATGTTGTTTTGAAAATATAAACAGGCACCTTTGGCACAGGAACAAATTTTGCCAATTTTTTTTTAAAATAAAAAATGCTAAAGCGAGAGTTGAAGGTACTTGGCTAAAAAAGTGTTTTTCAGGGGGGTACTCCACTGTCTGAGAAGAACAAGTATGATAGTAAAATAACTTCATGAAACACTTGGATTGCAATATTTTTCCAACTGCAAATCTACGATACAGTTGTCTATCAAGAAAAACAGATCTAATGCAATTAACATGCGATTTAAATGTTAGTCAGAAGGCCAATAAGCTGTCAATCACACATGTCAATCAAAGCCCAAAGACCTAAACTTTACTCTTTAGATATCTTAATGATAGAGCAATACTTTATGACCTGCATATTTATATCAAAGTTTAAAGACACTGTTACCCATAAAGTTGGAATAAAATATTTTTAACTTTTCTCATGAAATGATTTTGACAATGTGATTTATTCTTGACAGACAAAGCGTAAGTGGGACTCGGTTATGTAATCACTGTACCTGATCAGAGGTGATTACTGATGTGTATAAATAGGAATAAAAAGAAGAAAGTGTCTGGAAAGAAAATGATTCCAACTTTAGGGACAACAGTGCATAATTGCTTTAGTATTTCTATAGCGCTATCACTATTGTTTTGGACTGAAATGGAGCCAGGACCTTTCATTGGCAGCAGCTGCCCTTTGGTCATAGCTCCGTATTGTGGCTCCCTGGTCTCCTTCCGCTCTGCTCATGATTCACTCTCATTGCTCTCTTTTTATTTTACAGCTGGAGCATGAAGCTGGTTTCAGTAGAAAACCTGACAAAGCAGCAGCAGGAGTATATCACAGCAAACCCCCAACTGAAGAGAAACTGAAAGCTGCACTTACACTCACTGAGAAGACAGAATATGACTGTTAACAAAGACTCACATTCCTCAGTATGAATACATTAAGGGAGACTCTGCTATTAAGTTTAATGCATGAACTTAAAGAAAAAAAGGAAGGGTTAGTATCTGAGTCTTGAAGTAAATGGTGCATGGAGGTGAGGAAGTCTAAATACTAAAATAAAATACTTCAGTGGTATAATCAGAAGTGCAGATCATCCTGATAAATAATAAATGATAATCTAGTTTATGCCTTTTTTTTTTCTCCTTGGGTTCTGTTTGTTTATTATGTCCGGTGTCAACCTCTGTATCATGAATACATTACTTGAAATTATAAATGTTATATTTGTTAAATGAAAAGCTGTATAAATGTTGAAAAGTTCTATAAATAAAATAAGAAAAAAATAATAATAATAATTTACCACACTTCGAAAAAAATAGGTCATGAAACAGATTCCCTCCCTTTGTCGGTAAGGGACCTTCAAATAACTTAACCTATAAAGGCCCAGTGCTACTTTTGTGGCAGCTCCCAAATGCATTTTTCTCTCTATTTAACCTTTCTTAAAGGGGTCATATTTTGTTAAACCCACTTTTATTAGTCGTTGGTACATTTATTTGTCTATTTGGACCCTAATAGTTCATAAAGTTTGAATTTGAACCCTCCAGGTGCTGCAAAGTTATCTTTATATTCATTTTTGGCAAAAATCAAGTGGATTTCTACAACCTGTTTCAATTCCTGCTGAATTTGTTACATCTATAACTAGTTACATCACAACATTTCCACATATAAGGTCAAGACTTCCGACGAACATTTCTCAGAGTACGACATAATTGTTTATCAGCAGCAGTGGTTGTAATCCTCCATACTGAAAATATGTCCAAACTTCGAGCCAAATGGGACAGAGGTGCTGCCCTGTCCTGTCCAACAGCCTGGAGGGATTTGGCTCATGTGCATTTAAAGGGCCAGTGCGCAAAACAACCTTTCTGAGGTCATTACTCAGAAATTAGGTTGAAGATGGACCTGTGGAGTTTAATTATACCCAAGCATAGCATTTATAGTTTATGTAGACCACAGGGAAATGTTTTAAAATGCATAATTCCATTTTAAAATATTTGAAAAAAATTTCAAAATATCACTCCTTTAAGTGATCACCATCACTATTACTATCTATTATTATATTCTTCTCTTAATTTAGCTTTTTTTCAGTGTAAATCATGTATTTTCCTATATCTAATTAACTGATCATGTAGATATTCATAAAAATCAGATTAAAATTGAGGGTTATTATATCAAAAATAGAGAAAACTGAAGAAAAAGTGACTTTTTTCAGTAGAGATATCAATAACAGAACATAAAAACAAGTGTGTCCATCCACTGCCATTAATCAAACTCCATGGGTTTTCCTGGTGAATCAGTGTTGTAGAAGATAGGCGTCAAACATACGGCCTGTGGGCAAAAAACCAGCCCGCCAAAAGGTCCGTGGGATCAATATGAGAAATGCAAAAACTACACTGAAGATTTTAACAATAATTTTAGCTCAGGTTCCACATTCAGCCAAGTATGATCTCAAGTGAATCCAACCAGTAAAATACAAAAGGTACATAATGACAATATTTGCATTTATAAACTATTCTCTTACAAAACAGTGAATTAGCTGAACAAATATGAACAACCTAAAATGTCTTAAGTAAGAGTAATTTTAACAATATTCTGCCTGTTCCTAAATGTTTTGTGTCTTCGTAGATCCATTGCGATCTATAAGTTGTAATGCACATGTGAAAATGAGAAGCTGAGGCATAATATTGTGAAAACTGCACTTATTTTTCTTAATAAATTTCAGTAACTCACATTTTTTAAAGGATAGTTTATAAATGTATGTGTTTCCGTGATGTAATTTTACTTTTTTCACTCGAAAACATAGAGAAAAGTTTGGAATTGACATTATTTATACGTTATTATGTTATTGTTTTACTAGTTCGGCCCACTTCAGATCATATTGGTCTATATGCAGAAAAGATCACGGTGTTTCCATGTTCACTTTGAAGCTTCTGAACATCCAAATGGGTCATATCTGATGACCATGAACACTACATTTTACACCAATTATTTACATGTATTGATAGGATTATTGGGTCAACAGGTATTAAACATTTAGATCAGTGGATGCTTTTGGTGGATGTTTGGGTCTTCGCTGCACCAATGCCCATAAAACAGTCCCAGTAATTAAAATTTGTTACTTACACACTGATATTTTGTGGTGATTGTCTTTGCTGGGCAGCATCTTCACACCCCTGGACTTTAGCTCAGTCATTTTCTTCACTGGTGAGGAAATGAAGCAAAAGGACATTAGAAGACGAAGAAGAAAAGAACGCATTAAGTACACCCACACATTTCAGCAAGTAACCGAACGTCTGCAGCAGATACAACATATCATATTTACTGTTCCATACACCACTGCTCACTCCCACTCCGGGTCGTGCACCCAGCAGAGTTTAGGCAAAGCAGCTTCTGAACAATGAATAAAACATGGATAGATTTAATGTGAGTCCATAAAAGTAATGAAGACACTTTACCGAGGCACTTCTATATAAAAGAGGGGAGCTCAACCATTTGGACTTTCTATAATTTTTCAGGATACAGGTGATGGAGAACAATAATCCTGCATTAAAATAAATAAATAAATAAAATGCTCATTTCTCCTCGGTAAAAAATGAGATGAGTTTGATAATATTGCAGAGAAAATAAGGAATTAGTAATCACTGCTAAGTAAGTGGCTCATATAAATGCATATTTATTCATCAGTTTCAAAAACACCATCAGCGTTATCTTTGCTCCTTTTCACACTCATTCTATTTAATTACTTTGACTCTTCCTGACAATGGAACTTTACTTGTTTTGCACAAATGTGTTTTCATCCGTTGCTCAGTTCCAGCTGCATTTCAACTGAAATGTGAATATGATCCATGTGTCAAAAACTCATTTTGTTATGGGTGTGAAAGGAAAATCACAATAAAGAGGCTCTTCTTTTTCCTTTAGATTATTACCCAAATTGTAAAATATAATCATGTTTCTGGTCGCTTTCAGGTGCTGATTGTAAGGGATGAGGTTGTTTTCAATGCCACATAAAATGAAGTACACTTAAGACGGGAAGAAGATAATCAGAACCAATGAAGATACTCAATCCCTACTGACTTTATCATTCTGGCAAACAACTGCTGTGGAATCATGGAATTTAAGAATAGCTGGTGGGGGTGTGGGGGATGGAGAAATGGAGTTGGTGTTTAATCTAATTAAAGTATTAGACTCCCATTTCTCTCTGATCTTCTAAACATATTTATCTAACATTGAACCTGTAATCCCATAGACTGGATGCATTTTCTCTTCCACATTCTTCTAACCATCTGTTTTTCTCTGAAATTTCCACTGGCAGTTTGGAGCTGAGATCCTTAAAGATCACCTTTGTTATGTGAAGAACTAATCCTTTTTCCCAGCTCATCCCTGCTCAAAACTGACCCCTGAACCTCTAAGCGTAATGACACACGAAATGGAAAAGGGGGGAAAGAGTATTTTCTGTGTGAGTGTGTGTGTGTGTGTGTGTGTGTGTACGCTTAGGTGCTTAAATGCATGTATGAGTATAACCCACTCTCATGATGAACCAACAAAGTTTTAATTACTACAATGCATTTTTATACTCATATTTTAGCGTGTGGGTGATGAAAAAGAAAAGCTCAGAAACTCCATAACGCTAAAAGCCGACGTATTCTCATTCAATCAACAAGTGGAAATTGCTTACTGAGATTAGCCTTGACCAGAGGTCATTTGTCCAAGGGCCAGAATCTTTCCAGGGCCAGAATTTCATTTCCCATGCTTTTATCCCTAAATACCCTCTATCCAGAGGGCTGGTAGATGAAAATTATCTTTCACCGGCCACATATGTATGTATTGAATTCATACTATCGTTATGAAGCCTATTTAATGCTTTAAAGGGGTCATATTTTGCTAAACCCACTTTTATTAGTCTGTGGCGCATTTATTTGTGTATTTGGACCCAAACAGTTCATAAAGTTTGAATTTGAACCCTCCAGGTGCTGCAAAGCTATCTTTATATCCATTTTTGGCAAAAATCAAGTTGATTTCTAAAACCTGTTTCAATTCCTGCTGAATTTGTTACATCTATAACTAGTTACATCACGACATTTGCATATATAAGGTCAAGACTTCTGACAAACATTTCTCCGAGTACACCGTAATTGTTTGTCAGCAGCAGCGGTTGTAGTCCATACTGAAAGTATGTCCAAACTTCAAGCCGATTACCTAAAATGTTCAGTTCACTCCAAAAATCAAAATCTTACCAAGTGTACTTTTCTTATTTCTAGTGAAATATCTCATCACACTTGAAATAAGACATAATCACCTAAAGAGTAACTTTTCAATCAGCTATAAGACCTTATTTTTAGAAAATAGATCTTGAAAATCTTATTTCAGATGTTTTTGCTTGAATTAAGCAAAAAAATCTTGAATTAAGCAAAAAAAAAAAAAAAATCTGCCAATGGAACAAGTGAACATTTTCTTGGTAAGATTTCTTGAAATAAGATTTTCAAGATCAATTGTCTAAAAATAAGTTCTTATACCTCAGTGAAAAGTTACTCTTTAGGTGATTATGTCTTATTTTAAGTGTGATGAGATATTTTGACTAGAAATGAGAAAAATACACTGGGGAAGATTTTGATTTTTGCAGTGTTGTTGGTTGTATTAACGAACACCAGTGGTTGAACGGGACAGAGCAGCACAGTCAACAACCTGGAGGGGATGGGGGTCATGTGCATTTAAAGGGCCAGCGCTCAAAATGACCTTTCTGGTGTCATTACTCAGAAATAGGGTTGAAGATGGACCTGTGGAGTTGAATTAATGAAGAATTCAGACCCAAGCATAGCATTTACAGTTTATGTAGACCACAGGGAAATGTTTTAAAATGCATAATTCCATTTAAAAAAGCTAAATATCACTCCTTTGGGAAAAATAAATAAGAAAATTAAAGAATGAATTGAACAAATTTCCCATTTTTGGTTTCAGTCTATCTTTAAGGCCATTCAAGTATAGATTCCAGGGTTTATATTGTGCACCTGAATGCACCATGAAGCCCGTGTCCATGTGTCTGTCTGTGGGCATGTTGTGCAGCGTCTGTTGGTCTTTGCAGTCCTATAGGTTTCATGGCTCGGAGTATGAAACCTGGGTCTTGTTCCTGCCCAAATGCTGTCTCATTTAATATGTTCCTGTTGTACATAACATGCATAAACCCTCCATATTGATTGTTTATCCAAATGTATACATACACAACACCTATTACATTGTATTGTCTTGAAATAGTGGTTCTTCCTGAGCTTTCTATTTCCATTAAGCCTTTTCCCTGAGGGGATTGCTCACTTAAATTGAGGGTCTAAACAGTATATTGTACAGATTGTAAAGCCCCTAGAGAAGAGTCTGTGATTTGGGATATTGGGGCGGATAAATAAAACTGAATTGAATACAGGGATGAAGCAGCATATGGTTTCACAAGGGGGAGCAATGGTTAAAAATCTGGAATTTTAGATACATAACAGCTTGTTGATAAGAACTTTAAAGTGGACTGATTCTATTATGTAATGTCCTGATTTGTTAAGCTTATAAAGCTTGTAGTGGAATGTGTTGGATATATCCCAACAACAAGCTGACAGATGGCTTCTAGCCTTTATAACCACTGATCAAACACATATCATTTCTAAAATCCCTTCCATCTCTTTTTTTTTGTTTGGTGTTGTTGTTTTTTTAGAATTGATTCAATATAGGAGGAAAACAATCCTTAAATATTACAACACATTTTATTCTCTTTACATTTCCTGAATTTATTGTTATTTTGTGGACCAGATGGGAAGCTAAATCCTGATTTGACTGACAATTGATCACCGGCGTAGACATCCAAACATATAGTCATGAATTGTAGTTGCTGTGATTAGTATGAACAATTAACATAACTTTAACTTTTAAAATACACTAAAGCATTTTGCTTACCTTGGTACTGGGCACTGAAACCTCTCAACTTGTGGTTGCCATCAGAGGTGAAGTGCAGTCGCAGCCAGTTCTTGCTGCTAATGATAGGCGAAGGAAGATTGGGGCCAGTAAACCTGCAGACACAGACAGAGCACCTCACTTTACTATCACATTAAGCAAAAACTACAAGGCTACAGAACAGAAGCAGAATGATAATAAGTTTTAGATTCTATGAAGGCCAAATCAAAGCCTAGCCTCTCGTACAGCTCAACATACAAATGTTAGGGCTACTGTGTGGATATATTTGGGTAAAAAGAAAGGCACCCAAATACATGTGACCCCTGTTATAGACCCCCCAACCTGCACTCCAAAACAGTGACTCTAATGAAGCAACTACAGGGAGCATACACCCTTCCTTAAGCAACCACATTGCAAAAATCTAAATTTTTCCCAAGTGTATTTTTTTCATTTTCTAGTCAAAACATCTCATTACACTTAAAATAAGACATAATCACCTAAAGAGTAACTTGTAAGTGAGATATAAGAACTATTTTTAGACAATAGATCTTGAAAAGCTTATTTGAAGAAATCTTACCAAGATAATTTTCACTTGTTCCACTGGCAGATTTTTATTTTATTTTATTTTTTTTACTTAATTCAAGATTTAATTTTTTTGCTTAATTCAAGCAAAAAAAAAAATCTGCCAGTGGAACAAGTGAAATTATCTTCGTAAGATTCTTCAAGGAAGATTTTCAAGATCTATTGTCTAAAAATAAGTTCTTATATCTCACTGAAAAGTAACTCTTTAGGTGATTATGTCTTATTTGTAAGTGTGATGAGGATATTTTGACTAGAACTGAGAAAAATAACTTGGGAAGATTTGAATTTTGCAGTGCAATGGCATTTTAGTCAGAAACCTGTCTAATGGTTCCCGTATCATTCAACTAGCATGATTCCAAACATTAAATGTTCAAAGTCAGTGCATAAAATAGAAGAGAGATATATTTAGAAAAGAAAAGAAAGCAAGACAGTGGTATGTGAAGCATAAAATGGCACTTAAGTTTAAGCATATACAATCTACTGCTGTCATTTAATCATGAGTATCTGAGATTCTTTATTAGATGCAAATACTTTATTTGCCATTTAAACGTTCCCATCATAGCTGTAATGTAAAACAAATGATGAGCATTGGTCTCTAAAAAACACACAGATAAAGCACTTGTAGACAGTACAAACATATATAAAAATCCATCATAAACAATGCACAAAATACAATCTGTGATAAAAATGGAATAAACTGTACTAATCCGATGTTAAAGTATTGCGCTGAGTATAAAGTGTAGTATCAAGTATGAATATGAATGTCATGTTTATCAGTGTTTTTATCATGAGCTCATGCAGCAGTGGCCAACATGGGCACGTCATCTTTTCCTACAGCTTATGGTAGAAATTACCAAGTGATTTATATCATATTTGTTTTCTATATATTGATCTCCTGAAACCAGGGAAGTAAAGGTTTGGGTTTTTGCATTAAATAATTGCCTGATTGGAAACGGCATGTTGCAATGTTTTTTCAGACACTCTTTATTTATTTATTTATTTATTTTTTTTATGGAATGTAATTTGCAGTAAACAACATTTTTCATTTTTTTCTTTTCTTTCTTTCTTTCTTCTTTTTTTTTTTTTTTTTTTTTAAAGTAAAGCTGTGAAACTCAGCCCCTTACAAATGACAAAAATGCATTGATGGGTCTCAGGAGGATATAATATCAACTTGAGGCATCCTATTAATGTGATTGCAGCTTCTTTATCATTAGAGCAGGATTTTTCTGTGTACCTGTGAGAACATGTGAAAAACAGTGAAGATGTTATCATCAGTGTCACATTATTTATAATGTAAGGGTGCTGAACATGTTGGATGGTCCCTGTAGAAACTTGGTTTCCTAGTGTTCCAACAGTGTCTAGTCTCACCACTGGGTGTATTATATTAGTATGATTTCCTGTAATGACTGCACACTTCACTTGCTCCTGTCACGATCTTACCGAAAGGCTCTCTAACAACATAAAATATTTTCTTATCATCTTTTATTCACTCTTATCATCTGCCCTTGTACAAAAGCAGCCCTGCTTGTTGCTTCTGTTTTGTGCCATAAAGGTAATTAGGTAATCCATCACATTTCCAATAAAGTCAAGCCCAATGGCCTTACTATATATCGTAGAGGCTGGCAGAACCTGCCACTCTTCTGGGTGATTGTCTTGTTTATTTATGGTAATTATACTAATGTTTCAAAATTAATGTGGTCATGACATTAAGATGTGGAAATGGAACACCTTTAAGATCTATTAAAGGGGGGTTTAATGTTCAGGGAAGTTGTGTTAACGACTCTTAACCAAAGTGTACTTCAGTGAAAAATGGGACCAGGAAAGAGCGGCAGTGGCATTTGCAGGACATCCTTTTACTGCTTTGGAAAACGCAGGAGAGAATTATACTTCACAAACACATAAAGTGTCTTCTGATATGTATGCTAATGAGGGCTGTTGCTTACCAGGCACTTCTGTGGTTGTTTAAGTCAAAGTCATGTGGGGACACTTTGTATTTAATCTCAAGACACGGTAACACAAATGCATATACACAGACACAGTATGTGCACCTACAGTGTATTCTCCCCCAACAACTGAGGGCATAAATTCTAATTCTCCATGTGCAAATGACATTTCCCCAACTGTGTCCATCTCATCTATAAACCTTAAACACCTGCATTTTTCTACGGCGAAGATATACTCCGAGGTACCTTCCACCCCGTTCTCATTAATACTGCAGGAAAAGAGGCAGTGGAAAAAGTAAACAGAAAGCAAAGAGATTTTCTTTTTTTCAAAACTAAATAAATAAAACTGAGAAGAAAAAAGCCTGCAAAAAAAAGAGGTGGAAGACTTATTTTGCAAGCTAATAACTGCTGTGCTCTGAATACAAAAAACATTTTTGTGTTCTCCTGCCTCAGGACATAAAAAAAACGGCTTTAAAAAAAATACAGCTTCTACCAAAAAGCCAGGTATGTGCACTAAAGAGAGATTTAGTCTAGTAAGAGTGTCTGGTGGCGACCCCGCGGAGCTCTCTAAGGATCAATTAAAAACCGAAGGCGCAGTCTCTAGTTAATTTAATGAAACGGAGCCCTGTTTCTATATAAAGTAAGCTTTATCAGTAAGACAGAACACAAATTCGCCTTGTGTGAGGACAAACAGCACATCAAATTACCCACGCTGAGTGAGAAAACAGAGCTATGATGGAAAGGGAGTTCTACAGCATTCATCGGCATCTACTGCGTCAACCGTGTCTTACGTAGCAGTCAATGACACCAGTGAACTCAGAGCTGAAGTCAATGAGCAGTGACAGGAGGAATTAACCGGGCGTACATGTCTTTGACACACCAGCAAAGGAAACACGCAACTCTGGAAACATCCTTCTATAGGGCACCAATGCTAAGCCACCATGCCACCCAACTATATATGCAAATGTTATATGCTTAGTCTAGTTTATCCTTTTTTTCCCTCTCTCTCTCAAATATTTTTTTCTTGCATTTGACACCAAACTTAGACAACCCTACAGCCCGATGAGCATACAGTACATCTTACTTTTGATGCTACTTTTAATCTTTTCTGAAACCCTGGAGGTGACAAATCACCATAAAGGACTGGATTCTAATGGTACGCCCACTACACTACAACACAATGGAATTACACTCAGTTTGTATTGAAGGGGTAAACTTTGCTAAATCCACTTTTATTAGTCTGAGGTCATTTATTTGTGTATTTGGACCCTAACAGTTCACAAAGTTTGAATTTGAACCCTCCAGGTGCTGCAAGCTATCTTTATATTCAATTTGGCAGAAATTGAGTGGATTTCTACAACCTGTTTTAATTACTTAATTTGTTACATCTATAACTAGTTATGTCACGACATTTGCCCATATAAGGTCAAGACTTCCAACGAACATTTCTCCAAGTACGAAATAATTGTTTATCAGCAGCAGCAGATGTAGTCCATACAGAAAATATGTCCAAACTTCAAGCTGATTACCTAAAATATCAGTTGTTGATTGTATTAACGAACACAAGTGGCTGAACGGGACAGAGCAGCTGAGTCAACAACCTGGAGGGGGTGGGGCATGAAGTGGCTCATCTGCATTTAAAGGGCCAGCGCTCAAAATGACCTTTCTAGTGTCATTACTCAGAAATAGGCTTGAAGACGGACCTGTGGAGTTGAATTAATGAAGAAATTCAGACCCAATCATAGCATTACAGTTTATGTCGACCACAGGGGAATGTTTTAAAATGCATAATTCTATTTTAAAAAAATGGAAACATCACTCCTTCAAGTGATTTATCACTATTTATATTATATATTTCTCTAATTTGCTTTTTTCCAGTGTAAATCATGTATTTTCCTATAGCTAATTTACTGATCATGTAGAAGTTTATAAAAACTCAGATTAAATTGAGGGTTATTATATCCAGAAACAGAAAAAACTGAAGAAAAAAGTGACTATTTTCAGCAGAAAAAAGCAAAATATCACTCCTTTAAGTGATTTTTCTCTATTTATTATTATATTATTCTCTTAATTAGCTTTTTTTTCCCAGCGTAAATCATGCATTTTCCTACATCTACTTTACTCTTAATATAGATGTTCATAAAAACTTAGATTAAATTTGAGGGTTATTATACCAGAAACAGAGAAAACTGAAGAAAAAGTGACTTTTTTCAGCAGAAAAAAAAGCAAAATATCATTCCTTTGAGTGATTTATCACTATTTATTATTATATTATTCTCTTAATTTAGCTTTTTTTTTTCAGTGTAAGTCTTGTATTTTCTTACATCTAATTAACTGATCATGCAGATGTTCATAAAATGTCAGATTAAAATGAGGGTTATTATACCAGAAACAGAGAAAACTGAAGAAAAAGTGACTTTTTTTCAGCAGGAAAAAAGCAAAATATCAACTCCTTTAAATGATTTTTCACTATTCATTATATTATTCTCTTAATTTAGCTTTTTTCAGTGTAAATCATGTATTTCCTACATCTAATTTACTCTTCATATAGACGTTCATAAAACTCAGATTAAATTTGAGGGTTATTATACCAGAAACAGAGAAAACTGAAGAAAAAGTGACTTTTTTTCAGCAGAAAAATAAAGCAAATATCACTCCTTTAAGACACCAAAAATGCCCAAAACCTAGATAACTGTCTTGGAAGGTGTGAACTCAGATAGGAGCCTGTTCTACTGAATGAGTGCTGGTTTGTGTGCCAGTGTTCAGGATTCTTAGAACTTGATGTCATCTGAAAAGACAGCCCATGTTCCCACCAGTTTTCAGCAGAGCATTTATTATCAAGGATGAATCATCAACAGATGGTGTTGCACAATACACAAAGGATCATGATATGATGACATATTACCCAATGCTTCAGTAGTCTCTGAAATCCAATTTAGATCCAACTAGTTTAGTATACAGCTCTCTCATGCTACTGTCTAATATTTTCTGAAAATGAGGAGGATGACCACATTTTCACCAAGGGGTTGTTGGTTCCAGCTGAAAAAGCAACTGATTTATTTTGGGTTAAAATGCTTACAATTGTTCTAAATTATGTGTTGGTGAAATACATTGAAGAATACTGTTAATTCATAGTCTGTCATTGGAGAAGCGCATCTAGAACAAGCAACAGCAGAATCCCAGCAGACCTAAAGTACAACCCTGGGTCTTATCACTGGAGGAGAAAATGAACCCTGCAGGCAGAGATTCCTCAGAAAAAGTGTTATTTTCTGTTCTTACATTGGGACAAATAAAACATCCTTTTTATATAAAGGGCAATTTGAGCTATAATCAATTTTTCTGATAAGCTGTGACAGTGGTGTAAGATAAGGAACTGATGGAGGTGCTATCAAACATGAGGTGATAACTGTAATAAATATGGGATGAGCGATGAAGACACAGCCATAAATATAATTCTGACCTTTGCTCACCTTTACCCACTTCACTGGCTGCCCCCTTTTTTTTTTTCTTTGTCCCGTCATATATTAAACTTTTAGGGTGAAAACGACCATGGGGAGCGACAGAAAAAAAGTCCTAAGCAAGCCGATGGAGGTCTCCTGAAGGGTGTTACAGCTCCCACAGTTGCTTTTCACCTCACCCTATCCTCCCACCTCCCCCCTTTTCTTTCTCTCTCTCTCTCTCTGTCTGGCTGACCATATTAGATTTTATGCGGAATTGTCTTGAGAGTGCAGTGCTAAATCAGTTTCCATTTCCCGGCCCCAAAGCTCCTCAGTCTGAGTCAGACTTTTGATGATTGTCCAAGAAATGTATTTTGGGCAAGGCAAGGTGATAGCCGGTGGGGGTATGTGGCGTGCTTGATTGAGGGGACTGAACAGCAAACCAGGCTTACAGCTTTCTATAAAGGGAAAAAAAAAAAAAAAAAAAAAAAAAAAAATACATGCAGCATTTTTTACTTGCATTCACATTTGGGATGTACATTCACAAACATTGCCTGTATTTAACTTTTGTTATTAAATGGTTAGAGGAAAAAGAAATGGCCTATTTCCCCTACTATATAAAATCAGACTTGCACATTCCCTGTAGGAGAGTTTTTTTCATTGTCACATTTTGATTGAGGGAGTCAAGAATGTGCAAGACCAGTCAAATCCATTTACGTAACACTCGAACAGTTGTACATCCCAAACTGATGTGATGTGTCATTAAATTGTTAATGCCTTGCGGGATTTTGGACAAAGGTCGTCATCATCAGGAAATTCAGCAACCTTTCCACAGGCGGACTCAGTTTTTTTTTTTTTTTCCTGCTCTAAATTCAGCGTTTTATGTCTTCCATTTTCTGTTGAAGGGCCAAGGTGTCAAACAACTTCACGCATAATCAGTGATGGGCGGAGTTTAGGTGTCAGAGGCCACTAGCTCCACATCAGGATCAAATGCTTTAAAATCACAGTTCAGGGCATGAATACATTGTGATATCACCTTTGATGGCTATACATGCATTTATGTGTGGGTGATTGCATGTGCGCAGCAGGAGCGAATGGGAGAGAGAGAGAGAGAGTGTTGTGGTGAAGATCGTCCCTGTTAATTGCAGCTACTTAGGCAGATCAATCAGAGCTCTGCTCAGTATGCAGGTCCTAAAGCTTACAGTGGACCAGGGGTCACAGTGACTTTAAAGCCAAAACTTTCAGCATTTTAATGAGGCTGTGTGAGTTATAGCACACAGGAGCCTAACCAAATGTACAAGCAGACGTGCAGATGAATTCCACCTTAACGTTCACAAACATGGAGGTAATAAATTTCCTTTCCATCTCATCGTCACGCTGCAGACCTCCTGATATAACAAACACCTACAACACCGACGTCTAACTGTATAATTTCATTGATCTTGTTTTGAGACTAAAATGATATGCAAGAGCAGGTTGTTGAAGATGATTAAGATTAGTTTATTAATATTTAGCCAGATTAGATGCAGCTTGATATGTGTGACAATATCCATCTAAACTAGAAAAGGATAATATTTATACAAGAGAAAGAACAGCCTAAAGTCCAATGAAAGGTGTTCTGTTTGTTTATACTGGTGGTTATCAGATCGTAAAAGCATGTTATTCCATTTTACATAACAGCACTGCATTACTTGCATTATAACCATTATAGGGTATCATCTCTAAGACAGAAATCATTACTACTGTGAAAAGCAACACGTAATCTAAAGTGACGGAAAAAATTATTAGGTCATCAAAAGTTATCAAAAACAATGGTTATGCAATCAAGTACTAACTCCTGTGTGTCTCATGTGACTAAAACAGACAGAAAAGAAAACATGCAATGCCTTTAAAGCACTGTTTTTGGATGTACAATGCCATAGATATTGATGTAAGAACTGAAGTGATTTGGTTATTATCAAGAAAACATGGAAAATGGCTAGATATCAGCTCTGAAATTAAACTACTATGAGCTATTTTTGTTGTTTATCATTATATTGTCCAAACAAATGTACCTTTAGTTGTACCAGACATTAAAATGTACAAGAAATTAACACAGATTGGTTTGAGTTTTTTTTTTTTTTTGTACTTGTGTATATTTCTTATTTTGTCTTTTGGTGTTCTGTTTGCCCATTTGATATATGTGTGTGTTATTGTGGATGTATATGTGGGAATGGTATGAGAACTGGGGGGGGGGGGGCAAGTTCACAAATTTTGTAAGAAATGCCTTAATGATATCAATGCTGTTGTGGGAAAAAAAATGAAGAAATTGAAGAAAAGAAGGGGTGGTCTAATAATTTTTTTCCACAACTGTATTTGTTTTGGTCCTTGAAAACTACTTTTATTTTTTAATCCCTTTCTCATCACCATGGAACAAATGCTGTTCCAGTTCACATGCATTTCATCAACAAACAAACTGGTTCAGAAACCGCAATGTATAGGTTTCTTGCCTGAACAAAAAACAAAGATGTTTTCCCTTGACCTGAAGTGTGAACTGTTGTGATAGTGTTGAAGAAAAATTGGAGAAGGCCCTAACAATGGAGAAAGCTGAGGAACTTTGCCATAGATTACCAATGAAACCCTGTGTTTGGTGGTAATTTAATCATATACTGAGTTTAAGAAAAAAAAACTAGAAGGCAGCACAAAGAGCAAGCTGTATGTCAATACAGTCAAAGATGGTTTTATCTGAACATAAAAACTCCTAATTAAAGTAAGTGTAAAACTTGAGGAGAATTATTGAGACTAAAAGAAGAGAAATAGAAAATGTGGAGCCATTAGTGTATTATCCACTATATGTTAGAAAATACCCTTCATTACAGTAGTTCCACTTAAAATGACATGGCAGTATGAAATTATTCCACTTAATGCTCCACACAATGCTTAAAATACTCAGAACCTCAAGCATTTTTCTCACTTTTCTACAGCCTAGATATTATTTCTTATGTTATCCTACATCCTAGCAAGTGTAATTATCGGACTGCACTGACACAGAAACTGTATCTTCTCAAATCAAGAATTTATTACTTATAGTTCAGCAGTTAATTTTTTGCAGTACACACACAATCCACATCCTTCTGAGGTAAAATCCAATCAGTGTGGATCACCCTTAAGTCCAGAATGGCAATATTGAAGTGCTGGCAGTTGAGCTGCAGCCATGACCTTCAGATGTAACTCAGACCAGATATACTCAGGGGGTTTGAATGGACCAGGAGAGCCCCCACTCCAAACAGTTCAGTCATTTCTTCAAACAACAGCCATCGAAGCAGTAAAAACCATCACTCTTACACTATGAGTTAAGGCCAGAGGGTTAGAACAGGAGCCTGTAGGGTGGTTTTATCTCCTGGGTGGGCTTTTGTACACTGGACAGAAGTGCTAAGCAGAAAAAAAAAAAAAAAAAACACTGCAAAATCCCAAACCCTCAATGATCAAGCAACTAAAGCTGAAGACCACAGTCAACGTTCTTCTTTCTATAGACACCCTGGTCCAACAGAGTCAAAATGTCTGCTCTCCTTCCTGTCTCAACCCTCATTTATTATTCATGTGCAGACCTCTGGCCCCATCAGAAAGCCTTGTTAAATCTTCTGAGGGATTCTTTTATTCCTCTTCCCACAACTCATTTTCTGCCCTCACAGAACATATAATATGGACACCGATTGAAAGACGTTTCCTTTTGGGAAGCCCAACACACACCAGCCTTCATCTAGCCCCCTTCTTCCTCATTCTTTTCTTTATATCATGAAGCTTCCCACAACTTTTGCGTTAAGGCACTTTATCTACAGTGGAATAAATCATCAAAGACACATTTGGTTGCACAAAGACAGTAAAATATGACAGCAATCGTGCCTTGACTGAAAATCCGAACCTATTAAACAATGTCACATCTGTCAGAGACATCAACATAGTTGGGTCATGAAGATGCTTCATGAATATTTATATAGATACATATAAAAGCTCATGTCATGTGTCAACTTCGACTGGTGATTTCAACCAAAAATATCCAAGTTCAAAATTACACATTATTTTGTGTTGTTGCCTCATTTTGCAGTGACAGGTAAAGCAAAATCTGTGAATAAATGACAGCAAGCAACGGTAGATGACATATTAAAATCCTTTATTTAATTAAATGATTGACTAGTCTGTATGATTGGAAGGAAAACTATTATAGGAATTATAAGCACACTAAAAACTCGTCATAACCAGCGGAAAATGTCATGGTTGACACTCCAAAGGACAAGGACCTTGAGTTTGAAAAAGAGTCTGAATTATATGATTTTAGAGACGATTTGGAAAAGTATTCAGTGAAGCAAAAAGAAAAGAAAATGCCATGATTGTAGTCTTCATTGTATTCTCAGACTAATATACAGTACTAGTAAAGTTATTTACATAAGGCACAAAGTAGTTACTGTGCAGTAAAACTATTTACTATTCCATATTATATTTTAACAGTCACATTATTGCTGGATCCATGTGTATGTTGCATTTTATATACTGTTGGGAAGCTTATTCTATAGCACCATCCTAGTCAAAATTATTAGACCACCCTTGTTTTCTTCAATTTCTTGTTCATTTTAATGCCTGGTACAACTAAAGGTACATTTGTTTGACAAATATAATGATAACAACAAAAATAGCTCATAAGAGTTTAATTTCAGAGCTGATATCTATCCATTTTCCATGTTTTCTGATAATAACCAAAATCACTTCAGTTCTTACATCAATATCTATGGCATTGTACTGATAAAAACAGTGCTTTTAGGCATTCCATGTTTTCTTTCTGTCTGTTTTAGTCACATGATACACACAGAAGTTAGTACTTGATTGCATAACCATTGTTTTTTGATGACTTTTGATGGTCTAATAATTTTTTCCACGACTGTAGATTACTTGTTGCTTTTCACAGTAGTAATGATTCCTGTTTTAGAGAAAATACCTTATAATGGTTATAATGCAATTATTGCAGTGCTGTTAGATTATGTAAAATGGAATAATATGCTTCTGCAATCTGATAACCATCAGTATAAACAAATAGAACACCTTTCATTGGACTTTAGGCTGTTCTTTCTCATATAAAATATTATCCTTTGATTGCATAAGCATTGTTTTTGATGACTTTTGATGGTCTAATAAGTTTTTCTGTGACTGTATGCATGTAGTGTCTATTAAGAGCCATTAATCTCACCACAGTAAACTTTTTATGAACTCAAACAGGTCTGTTTTCAACCCATAATAATGTATAACTATGAGTATAAGTATAAACATTCTACTAGTGCTAGCAGGTAAAACACAAACTGATGCTCTGTAGAACTTTTGTTTTGCTCCAATTAAGTCTTATCTCTTTATAAAATAATATAAGAGATGTGTATTAAAAGAGTTACAGTCACCAAAAAAAAAAAAATTAAAATGGAAGAGAGCAGGAGTATGACCTCATTAATTCATTCACCAAAACTTATTCTGAGGGTATGAAAAGTTAATCATTCTTGTGACCTTTCCGCTGCTTAAAAATGTGATGGTGACTTTTTGAGATGTTTTGATAAAAAGCATGCAGACAAGCAAATGAAATGGGGCAGAAACATGGACCCGAGGAGCTCAATTCATGGAAGTAAAGAATTTATTGCCACTTGTTCCACGATTGATCCCAGCGTCAGCGTGATTTATTACTCGTACTTTAAAAGTCAAGGTGGATCTAGGCAAAGTCACACAGAGCAAAGCAACACTGCCGGGCTTCTAAGGAATATACTGAGGAACAGTGTGCAAGAGGAGACCATATGTGCGTAATGACTTACATTACTTAATCCTTTATCAGGCAAGTGACCATCTTTGGTAATTTCTGCACACATACAGTTACAGTGAGGACAGTGAGTCACCAGTCTCAGATCCAATGTGGTCTACAGGGTCTGTAAGGTCCACCTCTGCATGAACAGTGAGTGTACCTGCTTTGTTAGGTACCATGAAGTAATGGTACTAATGTAAGGAATGATGTTCAAAGGGAGAATGTGGATGTGGACAGGTGTCTGGATCAGCACTTATGTTGGTCTAACGTTCTAAAAGTGATGTTCTAATGTTCTAAATACATGCTCCTTTCACCTTACATGTGTTTTTCTTGTATTTTTTAATATTTTCTTCTTTGTAGTGCTGTCAAACGATCCAAATTTTTAATCAGATTAATCACAGGGTTGCTGTGGATTAATTTTGATTAATCATGATTAAATATCATTCATTTTTAATCTATATTAGTCTTGTTTCATTTTGCATGAGCAAACATACTCAAGAAAGAAGGGAATATATATGCAGTTAAAATTTCAACAAAACATCTTGAAACAACTGTTCCATCTTCATATTTCCATCCAGATGGCCAACGTGCTGTTTAGCATCCTTCATCTTTATGGGTTGGTTCTGCTGCCTGGCACTACCAGATCAAATGCCCATTTGTGCATGTGTGACGGTAACTCTACTTGGACAAACTGCCCAAAATGCATTGGCAGAGACATTCAGAGTCTTTCTGCGCTGCAGATGGGTTACTTGCATTAAAATTTTTAATCAGATCAATCGTGATGATGTTTTAATCCTCGTTAACCGCGTGAATTTCAACAGCCCTATTTCTTTGATTTTTTTTTGCCACTTACAGGTAAGGAACCAAATATGGTAATTTTATTAACCTTGATTTTCTACATTAATTTTTTTGAAAAATTTCACAAAAGGAACCCATTCTTGCTATGTCCTCCAGTAACACACTAATGTTGACATTTTGAATTTCAGAGTATTTCTATGAGTGCCCTATAAAGGGTTAATGTTTGCTTCCCACACAGACACAAATGTCTTGTTTGACTAGCATGAAGACGCTTGTTTTTTTTTCTCTATTTCTTCTCTTTAATTTGTTGCTGCATCGCCTGACCGTCGACACCAGGGAAGGATGCCACGCTATAACGCACACATCACATTTTGTGAGGCGTGTTTGTGTTTGTGTGTGACTTCTGATTGGGTGTAATCGTCTGCGGGCGGTATTGGATCTGTGGTTAACGGGAGAAAAAACAAATGAGTTTCCAAGGTCACTCTTAAAAGCGGTGGTCATAATTGAGCCGTCCCTGTAGATCTATCAAAAACAACAATAAACAAATGCCAATAATATCCCACAGGCCGATTACAGAGGCATCATCCTTCTCTCCTGCAGGAAGTACGTGAAAGAGATGGAAGAAAACGACAAAATGACCTTCATAGGCTGATGGAGAAGATAGACAGAAGAAGCAAGTGAAAACAAAAATCAGAGAATGCGTAATTACATGCGTTTTTTTTTTTTTTTTCCTTCTTGTTCTAACAATCTACTCAACTAAAATGGTGCCTTCACCTCAATATTAAGACGTAAACGTTTGACAAGTGTCATTTCAGTACGGACATTTATCTTCCACCCGGCAGGTTTTCTTTCTTCCTGCGTCGCTTTTTGTCTGAATACCCTGTGGTTTGTGTGCATGAGCTGTTAGTTTTACAGAGTGAGTGCCAGATGATGCGGTATATGAGGAGACAGGTGAAACCATGCTAATGATATTGAACCTGGCAACACTGTCAAATCCCCCCAACACAGACGACACATTGTATTCCCCTGACACCACGGCATCCTGAAATAACTACATTGCTATGTTAAGAGAAAAGCATCTGTGTCTGCGTGTGTGTGTGTGTGTTTATTTTAACGTACGTCTATGCTGGTTCTTATCTGTGTGGGTGCAGTGTGTGCGTTTCTGAATGTACATGACTCAGAGCATAGCTTTCCATAGCTGATACCGAGCTAATAAGCTTTACAGTAACTGCACTACAGAGCTTTGGGTTATTTGGTTACAGTTTATGACGGTTTAATAGTCATAAAAGAGATACAGAGTCTATGAAATAAAGGTCGACAGTGACAGTTCCAACCTGCTGCCACCGCTGTCATGCCTTCATTACATTACTTAATATTATTGTTTTCCTACTGCATTTGTCATGTGATTATTTCCAGTTGCATGACAGTAGTGGCAGTACAGTTGTGCAAATATAACTTGGGCATAAAAATTTACCTAATGGAAAAATGACAATTTGCCAAAAGTCTCATTTTTACTGTACTATCTTTATTCCATTGTTTTTATTTGGTAGTGGCTTATTGTTCTTATTTATCTATTTATTTTGTTTTTTTTCTAATTGTGTGTCTTTTTATGTTTTTTTTTTCTAATCTATTCTTGTATTTTAATCATTTATTTGGGTTTTATTTATTCTTCTGTATAGCACTGTTTTCTTCTATGTACAGTTTCTATGTCTTTAAATCTGTTCTGTATTTTATTCTTCTGTTTTGGTTTTAATTATTCTTCTGTACAGCACCTTGGTCCACTGCGGTTGTTTTAAAGTGTTTTACAAATAAAGTTGGATTGGATTTTTCGATTAAAAGTTTTTGCGCTGGCAAAAGGTGGTTTTTTGGGCGTAGCACAAATGGTATATCATGCAAAACTGCAATGGAAAGACCTTTTTTCACAACTAGAGTCAGGTGAATTAAAAAAAACAGATGATGTATGTTACAACAAGCAAAGAAGAAGAAGAAGAAACATGTTGCGGTATGTGTGGACACACCAGGAAACCCAATCAGTTTTAATTTATGTTTATGTTTACGCATTTGGCAGACGCTTTTTTCCAAAGCGACTTACAGGGGAAAACCAATTAAATCACTCAATCAATCAAATTTTATTTATATAGCGCCAGATCACAAGAAAGTTATCTCTTGACATTTTATATATAGAGTTGGTCAAAACCAGACTCTAAGCCAATTTACAGAAACCCAACAGAATCCTCCAGGAGCAAACACTTGTGACTGGTGACAGTGGCGAGGAAAAACTTCCCTTTAACAGGCAGAAACCTCGAGCAGACCCAGACTCCTGGAGGATGGCCGTCTGCCTTGGACCAGTTGGGGTTAAAGAGAGAGAGTAGAGAAGGGGAAAAAGAGAGAGCGATAGAGATAGGGACTGGGGGAGAGGGGGAGAAGGGGGGAGTAGGGGGAGACACATGGAGGCGGTTGAGGATAAGTGAGTGGTGATGATGAGGGCAGGGAAGAGGCCGGACCACCGCAGCAGGTCCAGAGATAATCGTGAAAGAATCTGTGGTTGTCCTGGGAAAAACCTTATTAGAATATTTAAAATGGAATGTTTGAAAGTGCTAGGACAGGAGGTGCTCTCGGAAGAGCTGGGTCTTCAGGAGCTTCTTGAAGATAGGCAGGGATGACTCTGTTCTTGTAGCACTTGGTAGAGCGTTCCACCAACGTGGAACGACCCATGAAAAGAGCCTGGATTGTCTTGTACAAGGTCTGGGGACCACCAGACTACGTTCCCCAGACGAGCGGAGTGGTCGTGGGGCGACATAAGCTTTTATTAGTGCACCTAAGTAGACAGGAGCAGACCCACGGAGAATTTTGTAGGCTAGGATTAAAGATTTGAATTTGATGCGGGCAGCTATGGGTAGCCAGTGTAACTCAATGAGTAAGGGGGTGACATGTGCCCTTTTAGGCTGATTGAAGACCAGACGCGCTGCTGCATTCTGGACCATCTGTAGTGGTTTGACAACACAAGCTGGGAGGCCCGTTAGAAGAGCATTGCAGTAGTCAAGACGGGAGATAACCATAGTCTGCACCAGGAGCTGGGTGGCCTGTTCGGTTAGGTATGGCCTGATCTTTCTTAGGTTGAACAGAGTGAAACGGCATGATCGGGTGACAGAGGCAACGTGATCCGTGAAGGTCAACTGATTATCAATCATGACTCCCAAGTTACGTACTACACTGGTAGGAGCCAGAGGTATGGAGTCAATAGTGATGGAGATGTCCAGCTGTATGGTTGGCTTAGCTGGGAAGACCAGCAGTTCAGTTTTGGACAGGTTCAGCTGAAGGTGATGGGCTTTCATCCATGCAGATATGTCAGAGAGACAATCTGAGATCCGCACTGAGACTGTGGAGTCATCAGGTGGGAATGACAGATAGAGCTGGGTATCATCAGCATAGCAATGATATGAGAAGCCGTGTGAGTGGATGATCTGACCGAGTGAGGTGGTGTATATGGCAAAAAGGAGGGGGCCCAACACAGAGCCTTGGGGGACCCCCGTGGTGAGGCGGTGAACTGCTGATGTGTGCCCTAGCCAGGACACACTGAAGGACCGACCAGTAAGGTAAGATTGAAACCAGGAGTGTGCGTGGCCTGTGATGCCCATGTTCCAGAGTATGGATAACAGGATATCATGATTGACAGTGTCAAATGCTGCTGATAAGTCCAGTAGAATGAGTACTGAAGACTTGGCTGCTGCTCTAGCCTCTTTCAAGGCTTCTGTCACAGACAACAGAGCCGTTTCAGTGGAGTGGCCGATTTTGAAGCCAGATTGGTTGATGTCCAGGAGGTTATTTTGGGAGAGGAATTCTGTGACCTGTTTGAAAACAGCCCTTTCGATGATCTTTCGATGACAGCCCTTTCGATGATCTTTCGATGAATTTAGTACAAAATAGAGTGGTAATATATAATAATAATGAATATATCTGTAAATCAACACCATATTTACGTTCATCGCTATGTTTATGGAATGACTTCTCGTGTCATCTCGCAATTTATAAATAAACACATCATTGCATTTGTGATTTAATGGAAAAACCTACACTTTGTTTTTTCGACATTTAGTAAATATCTGTAAAATTTTGCGCATGTGTCCAATGGAAAGCAACTAGTGATTGGTCTTACTTTATAATAAATGTTTTATTTATTTATCCTCTTAATATCCTCCTGAGACCCAGCAATGCTTTTTGTCTTCTGTAGGGGACAAAGGTTTTGCAGTTTTACTTAAAAAAAAAATCTGTCCATTGCAAAAGACATTCCATTCAAAAATAAATAAATAAAAAATAATTTTTAAAAATGTATCTCAAAAAACTGTTGCATTATGCAGTTTCCAATCAAGACAACTGTTTAATGTAAAAAAGGTAAAATTTTCACTTTCCTGGATCTCAGGAGGATATGTAGACCTGCACTCAATGATGATTCATTTATTTATGTGTTAATTCATGATGTTAACCCATCTTTAGTCTTCTTAGTATTCAACATTTTAGCTGATTAAACAAACAAAACAAAAGTTGTCCCCCAATTTTTCTTATTTATCCCCACCATGTCACTATAAACCGAACCAAATAACCAAGCCACACAGAAACAAACAAAAATAAACCAAACAGGAACAAAAAATGAATCAAAAGGAAGCAAGTCAAACTAAACCAAACAGAAACAAACACAAAGTATGGACTGAACTTCAAAAATCTAATTCTGAAAACTGCTACTGTTTTATTCTGCAAATCACTTAGAACACAAGTACAGTGCTATTTGACATCAGTTACAGATGATAATCCACATGACCCCACACACTTGTTCTCCTCAACCTTGAGCTTGTTCTATTCAGTCCTTCATGACTGAACACAGTCTGTTTAAGTAGCAACATTTTCCCAGCCCGGCAAATTCATTTTTGTGAAGATGAATGCATTTCAATAAATCCCTCTGAAAGATACTTGAAAATCAACGAGCTCATACTTGAACAAGTGTCACCCTCTGACCAACTCCTACAATGCACAAGTAGCAGTTACTCATTCTTTTTCCCTTATTTTTTACAATTATTTTTATTAACGGTGTACTTTCTAACAATAGTCCGTGGCCAGAGGGCAAAGGAGAGTTTAATTTAAAATGTTCCTCAAAAGGTAATCATCGTACAATTGTGCCATAGGAGTTAATCCACTTTGTTCATAATGACCATATAGCCAATCAAATAATAATGGGCCTACAAGTAATCAGCCCCTGGAGGTGTCACATTTGTGCCATCCAATTGCGATGCTAAAGAGAATGTGTACTGTTGCTTTCTCATCGTGACATCGCATGACACTGCAAGGTCTAATTTAACTGAGTTGAAGCCAGATATAATTAGATAAACTTTCTCAAAACTATTCCATCAGTACCTGGATATTCTATTCTATTCTATTCTATTCTATTCTATTCTATTCTATTCTATTCTATTCTATTCTATTCTATTCTGTTTAAGAGTCTGGTTTAGACCAGCTCTAATTGTAAAATGTCATGAGATAACATTTGTTATAATGTGATGCTATATAAATTTCTATTCTATTCTATTCTATTCTATTCTATTCTATTCTATTCTATTCTATTCTATTCTAGAGTCTGGTTTAGACCAGCTCTAATTGTAAAATGTCATGAGATAACATTTGTTATAATGGGATGTCATATAAATATTCTATTCTATTCTATTCTATTCTATTCTATTCTATTCTATTCTATTCTATTCTATTCTATTCTATTCTATTCTGTTTAAGAGTCTGCTTTACACCAGCTCTAATTGCAAAGTGTCATGAGATAACGTTTGTTATAACGTGATGCTATATAAATATTCTATTCTATTCTATTCTATTCTGTTTAAGAGTCTACTTTAGGCCAGCTCTAATTGTAAAGTGTCATGAGATACTATATAGATACTATATCAGATACTATATAAATAAAATTTGATATTCTATTCTATTCTACTGTAGTTTATTTAGGAGTCTGAGATAATGATATGATGTGATGCTACATAAATAAAATGTGATATTCTATTCTCTAATCCACCTCCTTCCCTCACACCTCCTTCCTTCAGGTCATTAAAGTGACTGTATGAAGGTGTGCAACTCACTAGTGAAAAAAGCCCAGATGAAGACCAGAGGTCACAACGCGTTGGCTGTATTTTAAAGACTGCCATGAATTAATAAAGGCATTTTATTTTTACACAAATCCTACAGTGTGCCTTGGATATATATATTTTTTTTTTAATCTAGCATGCTAATGTGGATTTTTTTGTGATATTCTATTCTATTCTATTCTATTCCATTCTATTCTATTCTATTCTATTCTATTCTATTCTATTCTATTCTATTCTATTCTATTCTATTCTATTCTGTTCTCCAGACATCAAGGTAAAAATACTCATGAGCAGCAGCAGGAGAGGATAATGTTCGAGCATATAGAAAGCAGAAGGACAAACACTGAAGTGCAAGTGCTCAAAGGCTTTTTCTGGATTAATGTACAGTAGAGACTGCTGCTTGTTTCAGATGATACCAAACATACAAATCAGGTTTTTTTTCTTTTCTTTTCTTTTTTTTTAAATTATTATTATTTTTGAGGTTTATGTGGTCATTAAATGCATGCATGATTTAACAGTAGCCCATTAGTAACACCAACTTACTGGCATTCATAAAACTAAATGGCATATAAGCCTATGTTGCTGCACAATCTGCTCCCATGCACTTTTTATAATGAAGGCACGGAATAGTGCCGAGTCAGAATTTTCCCCTTAAACAATAGGCCCCCAAGGCTCCTACGTATTAAAGGGTAGTACAGTACATAAAGGTCACCGTAAAGTATAAAGCAACCTAATTAGCTGCAAGTGGGTAACATATACAAAGTAATAACAGCCATTAAACTTATTCAAGGCTTATTTTGATGAGTTTTTAGTGAAAAATTCAGAGGATTTGATTATTTTATAATCATTGAAGTAATTTTTGTATTGCGCTACACTTTTAAATGTGCAAATCTTACTTTATAGTATGCTCATGAGTGTAAAAAAAACAAAGAAAACAGTTTTATCTCAACAAAGTGCCTTGAAAAGAACAACCACTATCTATGTCCATGTACGTCATTTTTAGATTCAACAGCTTCTACCCACATTCTTCAGTTCTACTCTAAATCACCCACTCCAATTTTCCATATTATTTTCTATTTTCGCTTGTATATCTGGTGATGTCCCCAGGATGTTTGACTATTGTTAGATACCAGTGTGTCTTGAATCAGTTACCATTGCAACCACTACTGGCATCTTTTCACTTGGACTATTCTTTCTTCCTGAACAGAAATAAACAAGACTCCATGTGCCATCTATCAATAGCACCAGCATGCAGGCATTGCCTTATTCAATCCCTTTGTTGAGATGGCACCTGCCTCCCTTCTTGCACCAAGGTAGATGGAGGAAAGCAATTGAGGTTGTAATTATGCAGATCAGGTGGTGCAGTGCAGTTTTTATGCTTTTTGGCACGAAATTGAGCTCCCATTTCAACCCACTCAGGCCATTTCTTACCGCAAGCTACAAGAGGTTCTGCAGATTTGACTTGTGGTTAAACCTAAAAGCGTGCAAAACCCTTCACATAAATTATCATGCACATGTTTTTTTTTTTTTTTTTTTATTGGGATGTAGAAAAAAGACTCAAAATATAGTTTACAAGAGCTTCATTCCTCAGTTCTCACCTCTCAGTCTAAATTAACAAAGAAAAATCAACAAATAAATACAATTTCTTATGTCATTTCATGCTACATGCGAACCGCAGAGTCACATATAATGAAATATGATCAATATTTAGTAATTACAACCATCAGTCATATTTCATTCCTTATTTTCTTACAAGATCCACAGAAAGGGACATAATTTCCTAAAAGGTAATTATGGATATTTACTTAATGACACCAAATATCACCATAACTCAAACAAATAAGGGTAGAAATGATAAAAAATGGTTAAAAGAAATAATAATAAATAATGTTTTCAACTGTACTACAACCAACTCTTCAGTTTCTCCTGGTTTGATTTGCAGCCAAAATATTTTCCTTTGCACCGGCATCAAATCCAGTCTTGTGTCTTAGGTTTGGAGACTCAAAAGAAATCTGCATCATTTAGATACATTTATCTGCTGATTATGTGGCAATTAACATAAGTGTGAATATTCACTTGCAATTCATACTATTGCAAAAGTGTTTTTACGGTCGCCTATTGAGGCCTGGATATGTTTGAAAAGGTTAATGATTAATCTATTTACCTTCCCACTCAGTGTGATTGAAACACTCTTCTAACACTCAGACTCCTTTAGTCTTTAGATTTTCCAGTTTCTATAATTATTTGGTGCTATTTGATGCTCTCTATTTCTAGTTAAATCCTCATAAAGAGGCACATGAGCCTGTAAATATCAGGATAGCTGAGTTGGTTTATTTTGTTTCTATGCTTCTTTTGCTTTGCTTGGTAATAGGTATTTTTTAATCTTCTGTAAATATACTCATGCTTCTCTTAATAAATAAATGATATTTCACTTATGTGCTGAGTTCTGTTAGAAATAAATGCTGGTGAAAGGTAAAACAAATTATACTAATTTCTTTTAAATGATAAATACAATTATAACATAGGAGTCATGTTACAGTATATGCAGTAAGAAACAACAAATGCACATATATCTTAATTAACATTAGCCAGTGTATAGAAAACACACGTTACTTTCGTGAGAAAACATTCCTATTAAATTCAACTAACCATTATGTATTGTAAATATATGTCTAAAATTTGTAAGAAACAATTTCTTAATACCTTGTTACAAAACAATGCACCTTCAATGGCAGCTCACTGCTTCTAATGTGTGCTAATGCTAATGCTCTGTGATGTGTGTGTATTAGGATGGACAAAATGCAGAGACCATATTTCCATATGGGGATGATAAAACAAGATAACCTTCACCTTTAATGGACAAATCAGTTGTGACACATCACACATACAGCTTGTAGGACTTGCCATTCTCCTGTGATTTGAAGCATTATTATGATTAAAATGTTAATGTCATGTTTTGTCAATAAATGTCAAGTCATTGTTTCTATGAATCTTAAAGGCAGATTTTTCTTAATGACATAGTTGAATGTGTGTTCTGCAAGCAAGATTAGTCCAATTAACAAAAATAAAAGTTTTAATTATTGACCTATTATTAATTATAGTTTATTTACTACAATATAAAATTATTAGGGCTGTCAAAATTAATGCATTAACATGGATTAATCCATAATCATGATTAATCTGATTAAAAATTTTAATGCAATTAACCCATCTGCAGCGCAGAATGACTCGAAACATCTCTGGCAACCTGTTTCAGGCAGTTTGTCCAAGTAGAGTTAGCATTGCGTATGCACAAATGGGCAGTTGATCCGGTAGTGACAGGCAGCAGAACCAACCCATAAAGATGGAAGACACTAAACAGCACGTTGGCCCTCTGGATGGAAATATGAGGACAAAAAACCCAAGATGGAACAGTTATTTCAAGTTCTTTTATTGAAACTGTTGAAGGTGTTTTATAAACACATTAAGTGCATGTATATTCCCTTCTTTCTTGGGTCTGTTTGCTCTTGCAAAATAAAATGTGATTACTATAGAATAAAAATGAATGATATTTAATCATGATTAATCGAAATTAATCCACAGCAACCCTGTGATTAATCTGATTAAAATTGTAATTGTTTGACAGCACTAAAAATTCTATAATGAATTGTATCCTTATCATTTTGCAGCTCAGTTGCCTGTTAGCAGTAAACATGTGAATTCAGTGTGCCCCAGTACTTTCATTGTATATCGTATATTGCAGGGTACATCACTGTGTTTTCTCACGAAGGGGGGTAAAGCTATCCTTGTCCCAAAGGATTTGGATCCCATGAATGTTAAAGTGAGTTTCTTCTTCTGACAGTGAAGCCACATGTTTGGCTATCTCATGCATGTGATAATGAACCACATCAGAATATCTGAGAGACGGCAGTGGATCAACCAGAGATGGACATCTGGTGTCCCAGTTGCTCCTCTCTTTCATCTCATGCAGACTCCTCTGTCCCATGTGGTACTTTGTCTTTCGGTGTGTATCCATGCAACTCCCTGTCTCTTTAAAAAAAAAAAAAAAAGTTTTGCAAATTTTGCACTGGCTCCCTACCATCTCACCTAGAATGTGAAGATAGATATGAATTGTCTGAATAGCAAATGTGATAGATATAGGGGGAAGGAGAGCGAGGCAACAGATAAGCAGCTTCCTGAGGACACACTGGATGAGTCATCCAGGCACAGAAAACTGCCAAAACTCAACCACAACTTCTACTTTCACTGCCTCTTCATCTGCATTGTCCCTCCTGGTGTCCACCCACATTTTTTTCCCCAGGAGATATTTTCTTTTAATTAGTTTGAGGGTCGCTGACAAAGCCATTTCCTCCTAATACATGAAGCAAAGTATGGGGTGCAAAAAACAGATAGAGGACCCTTTATTCCAGCATTGTCTTTGCTATCCCTTTGTTTAGTATTCACATTTTTTTTTTCATCTTTTTGTAGAGATTAGCATTTATTCTCTCTCTTTTGTCGTCACAGTGCGTAATCCTTCCCTCTGTTTTACTCTTCTGCTCCATGCCTACTTTGGGGATGATAGGCTATGCAAATGGGAGCCATATTCAGCATTATCTGTTTATGGCTCTCAACTACAACAATCTAAAGAAAAGAAAGATGAGAATGAAATCACATTCAGCAGGACGTGCTTAATGCTGCACTTATACATGTAACTATGTTAATGCACGTTCTTGTGTGCTTACATGAGGGACTTTTTTTTTTGTTTTGTTTTCAGCTTACCGGCCGACAGGTCATAAGCTATTGTCATCATGCGGTGTCCGGCGTCATCATCAGTCGTCGTCTGTCGTCGTCTGTCGTCGTCTGTCGTCGTCTGTCGTCGTCTGTCGTCCGTTACAAAAATTCCAATCGTCTTCTTCTCCGAAACTACAATTCCAATTGACTTCAAACTTGGTATACAGCTTCTTTATGATAATGTTAACAAAATTAGTGAAATTATTTGGATCCAGATCTGATTCTGGATTTGGTGCCACTTTAAAAAATGTCCCCATTATAAGAGATAGGAAGCGGATTGATGCAGTAACTCAGTTAATATAAACGATATCCAGTGTAAATTTCTACAGTCCAGCCCTGATGGGGAGATGACCAAAACATAATGTCCACATGCTGATCAGGATCTTCTTCTGGATCCGGGAACTTACGGAAAATTTAACATGGGCTCTTATGGGGAAAACATTTCAATCATCTTCTTCTCTGAAACTCCAGTTCTGATTGACTTCAAACTTGGTATACAGCTTCTGTATGATGATGTCAACACAAGGTATTGAAATTATTTCCATCCGGATCTGATTCTGGATTTGGTGCAACTTTGACAACTTTCATCATTATAACAGATAGGAAGTGGATTGATTCAATACATCAGTAAGTATCAATGATATCAAGTTGGAATTTGAATTTTTTGCAGATCTGATTGGAATATGACCAAAACATGGGCTATTTCTGTAATATAATAAATACACATAACTGGGTGATAATAAATGGTATCTGGATACATTTCCCAAAGCTTTTCATTTGGCCGGTAAGCTACAGGGCCATTGGTCCTATTTTTTGGACTGGGAAACATTGGCTGACCTTCCAAACACTACATGTCTACAGTAAGAATTTCAACCAACTCATATATTACAAAGTATCATGGTGAATGCAGTGAAGGAGGAATGTCACGGTTTTTCTTGAGAGGCCATTATGGTCGAATAATTGTTATTCTGTTTTATTGTACGTTGTGTATCATGGATGTGTTTTATTTACTTTTGACTGTGTATGGCTGCTACCTTGGCCAGGTCTCCCTTGCAAAAGAGATTTCTAATCTCAATGGGACTTCCTGGTTAAATAAAGGTAAATAAAAGTGTATAGTATGACACAAACCTTTGAGAATTGAGAATCACAACATTTCAACACTCAAACATATGGACTATTCATTTAACAATGGGTTGTCCTCGATCTGGCATTTTTATCTTGAGTTAGTTACTAGAGTTGTAAAGAATATGTTGTACCTTGCAGGCATTGCACTCCTGATCTCTTATAAACATGAACAGTAATAAGAAATCCTATGTTGTGTATTAAGGACTTACTGCTTTTTGGGCATGTAAATGGAACTATTGTGTTGTTTTTCTGTCTAAGATTGCTATGATTGTTGATATTTGTATTATTATTTATGTCTGCTTGTTCACATTTATGTTAAATTTCATTGGATGTTCAGAATAAATCACTAAATCAAATTAAAATCAAATAGATGCTAGCTTTATTACGATGCTGCATATGTTCAGCATCCGCCATCAGTGAAACACTCACACAGAGAGCTTCCGTTTAAAGTCTACACCCACAGGAGTATTTCAACATAAGAGCATCCTCTCTTAAATTAAATTGCACCACACAAACGACCAACTGTTAACAGGTTGATTATCTCGAGATAACAAAGCTCATTTTCTCATTAACCCATTATTACGAGAAAATTAGCTATGCTATCCAGATAATAAAATAATTAACTTGTGATCTTCAGATCATAGCGTTAGCAAATAATTGCAATCACGGCTGTTCTTGCCTTCCATAGTCATGTAAACTAATTAAGCACATCAGTTCAGTTTAGGCTTGTGCATGCTTTGCTCTCAATCTGTCCAAAGTGATATTCAATGCTTCTTCCACATGTTAAACTAAACTTCAACCAGGCCAGGTAGTTTTATCTGAGTATAGTGGAATTGGGCCAAGATTTGTTCCATTATGGAGCAGAGACTGCAGACGCTCATCCCAGCTGATAGAGCCTGATCTCTGCTTCCATTAGCTTTTATTGGTCTTCCAGTCTAAAACCACTCTGAGAAGATAACATGTGCTCATATAGTCCTTTATGGTTATACACTTGTGAGAGTTAGAATCTATATTCTGTGGTTTTACTTTTTTTTTGTTTTATCACACTGTCCAATATTGAGAGGAAATGACAAGTAAATGTTATGGTTATTAATGCAAGAGAAGAGAAGAGAAGAGAAGAGAAGAGAAGAGAAGAGAAGAGAAGAGAAGAGAAGAGAAGAGAAGAGACATCTTTTATACTTCACCCATGACCATGACTGATTTCTCATAAAACCACTATCCAATTAAAAACCAGCCTCTCCATCTGCTTCCTCCTGAGTCAGCGCTGACCTTTGACCTCTTTCACCTCAGGCACAATACATCTACTGCCCCTGCTTTGCTGCAGGTGTGTGTTACAATAGAGATGATAGAAAGCGCCCATTACCTACATACCTGTCTTTATACGAGACAAACCGAATACGAGAAAATTTAGTGTACATTAAACCTGTGTGTGGTTGTGTACAGTGTCATCTGCCCTATGAAAGCCACAGTTAGTCAGAAGTGAAAGCTATTACTCTGTGTCAGATGGAACATAAAAAGAAATGGTTACATTTTACAATTGTAGGCTTTGGTGTCTGTACAATGGACAAAGATATATGGAGCAAAAACAGAACACCAAACATAAAAGGTTAGTGTGTATGTAATAACATTACTTCAACACATCCTCATACCTAAACGACAGAATCGGTCGATTGCCAGTAACTTCCAAAATGATATATGAGTCTTTAAAGGTTTACTGCCTCTATCGGACAATGGATTACCATTCCTCCACAGGAGAAATGGCAAAAAAAAAGGAGAAGCAGGCAACAAGACAAATAAAATAAAATACCACAGAGAATATAAGTGCTGAACATGGGTTATGGTGACGCAGCAGTTCAAGATGTAATTAAATTTTGGCACAAAATAAAGAAAACAATGTGAAAAATTATGGAAAAAAAATTCTGACAGCTAGCTAACACTGGAAGAGCAATTACAGATTCAAGGCAACAATGTTTGCTTTCACTTTCTAATTGCAACACGCACATTGGTTTTCCATTCTTAAGTGCACAGGTTTATTAATCCACCATATCAACACCAGGTGCCAGTCATTACTACACAACAGGACAGAACTACGGGGTATAATAAGCAAGGTCAAAACTGACCATGGTGGATGTTTTCACAGAAGGAAAGGCTCCATTAATTATATTCCATTATTAATATTGTATTCATGCAATTTCTGCTGTGTGTTCTATCTTTCACTTCCCTGGTGAGGATAATAAAACATATCTTATCTCAGTGTGACAGTACGACCTTTAGTACCGTCAGTGGGTTAAATATACCTTTGTATAAATAATAGAGGTTGCTTAAATGAGATTCAAAGTCAAAATGTTGATCACTGGTCATTATACCTCAAAGCAACATTATTTCATTCATTTCATTTTGGTTACTTGTGTACTATAGTCAAAGAAGAAGAAAAGAGAAGAAGAAGAAAGAAGAGGAAAAAGAAGAAGAAAGAAGAGGAAAAACAAAGAAGAGGAAGAAGCAAGAGGAGGAAAAAGAAGAAAAAGAAAAAAGAGGAAAAGGAAGAGAGAAAGAAGAGGAAAAGAAAAAGAAAGAGGAAAAAGAAGAAGAAAGAAAGAAGAGGAAAAGAAAAAGAAAGAGGAAAAAGAAGAAGAAAGAAAGAAGAGGAAAGAAGAGGAGGAAGAAAGGAGGAAAAAAAAGAAAAGAAAAAGAAGAAAAAAGGAAGAAAAAGAACAAAAAGAAGAATATTACTTGTGTACTATACTAAAAGAAGAAAGGAGAAGGAGAAGAAAGAAGAGGAAAAATTAAGAGAGGAAAAAGAAGAAAGAAAGAGGAAGAAGAAAGAGGGGGAAAATGAAGGGAAAAAAAGGAAAAAAGAAAAGAAAAACAAGAAGAAAAACAAGAAAAAGAACAAAAAGAAGAATATTATTTGTATACTATACTCAATGAAGAAGAAAGAAGAAGAAGAAAGAGGAAAAAGAAGAAAGGAAGACGAGGAAAAAGAAGAAGAAAGAAGAGAAAAAAGGAAGAGGAAGAAGAGAAGGAACAAGAAAAAAGAAGGGGAAAAAGAAGAAAAAGCAAGAAAGAAGAAAAAAAACAAGAAATCCATAAAATATAAATACATCATATAAATATATCATCAAAATTCCCACTGGATTCTTTTCCATGTTGTAATAAACCTAGTTTTCCACTGGTGCAATGAACATGTAATGATCATGGTGATCAGGGTGATAATGCATCTGTCATTGTCTATGTGTGTACACAGTCCAGGCGTGTGTGTGTATGTGTGCTATAAATATGCATGCGTCTAGTTTTAGCCGGTCTCAGAGGAAAACATAATGCTCGTTCACTGTCACTGACAAAGTTACACCCTACTGTAGGATATATATAAAATCTGGGTCCAACGAGGACATTGCAGCGGTTGCAGTATGTGGGCAGCACATCATCCCCATCCTCATTCCCTCACTGTGTGGATTAATGAAGCCTTAATAGCCCGTGTCATTAGGCTGGGTGGTCACTGACTAGACGGCAAAACCCTGGAGATTTTTCCATAATAATATAGGGTGATATATAGACATACAGCAGAGGGTGAACACAGGAGACTGACAACATGCAGCATTCTGCTCTTTTCAGTGTTCCCTCAGTCCCAAAGGAGCCGTCACTTCAGCAGAGATTTCTGTCAATCCAGCTGGAATTAAGGACAATGATGACATGCTTCACCTCTTCACCCATGAATCCCGCCTGCATCCGTAGACTGCACATCGCCCAGACAATGACAGACCAAAATGTGTAAACATGCTTCTTATTTCACAACAATTACCATTGAGTCATCAGACTGGAAACGCATAAATCATTCCTTTGACAGCTGCATATGCGCGTGCACGACCGCACGAGTGTTAACGCACGCAGAGACACTCGACTGTTGAGGGGGGAAAAAAAAAAACAGTAATGAACCAACACAGTGAAAGACACACTCACACAAACACTCTCTGTGGAGGTTTTAACCATGTTAAATGACTAGTATTAATCACCTTTGTCTGTCTCTGTGGTGATTATGAACACATTAATCAGCAGCATGTCTGCCAGCTGGAAGTGTTCATGCAAGGCAGAACAAAAAGACAGAGGAGACTGACTGAAGTGAGAGGTGAAAGAGGGAGAAAAAACTTTTTTTTATTTTTTTGGGGGGGATTTTATTTTTGGCATCATCAAAATAAAGTTCATGACGCTGTATGTGGAAATAGCAGAAAATATGAGGAATGTAATAAGAGCAGCTGTTCAAATATAGAAGGGAGCTGCTTCATTATTCCAAGAAAACCCACACCAACCTTCTGTGGCCTTCAGCAACACTTGTGTTTGAACACTCAACACACCGAGACGCTGCCTACCATCTTCCATCCGACGGAAAATATCCAGACGTGTAGAACATCTCCTCAGGAAGGTGGAGGAGCTTTTGGTGTGCATGACATGTACAACATACAACTTCCCTCCCTCAAAAACTTTCCGAGTACAGAAATTGTTCAAGTGATTCAAACGGCACATTCTGGTGAAATAAAACTCCACAGAAACGGGGTTATTATTAGACTGATAATATCTGATTTTCCATGCGGTGTGAGTCGATACGTGCACAAATGGCGAGGGACCCTTAAAATAAACAAAAAAAAAAAATTGTAGATTCAATATGAGCAAATGATGCAACCAAAGCACAACAACCGAGGCGTGCAAAGGATCTAAAAGTTCAATAACTCTGACAGTGACTAGACAGTCCTGAATCCAATTAACTCAAAAATGAAAAGTATTTTTTCCACTAGTTGTAGTCTCATTCGCTTTATTTAGAGTATACTGGTGGTCATTCTATGAAATACTGAGCTGTTATAGTACGTTTTAGAGTGAATAGAAGGCTTTGATATGTACTATCGGATTGTCTGGTGTAACAGAAACTGTGTAGAGTCAGACTTTCAGAGCTGTAGTTGTGAGAAAGAGGACACACTAACACATAATTATAGAATTTTATCATGCAGATGTTTCATTGACTTGTCTGGTACTGAGCTATAATACTGAGTCATTTATGCTCTATGTTAGATACACACACATACACACACAGAGCCGTCCATCTGTACTCTGCTTTCATTTCTGTCAGTTTCCTGGAATCATATGGATATGAGCAAAATGCTGCAGTACCACTGAGAACCATGGGGGCAGTGTTGAGATTTAAAGCAATTTATTTCCAAAAATGGCAGAATTGGTGTGAGCGGTAATAAACTACTGACATATTTATGATAATAATAATAATAATGGATTAGATTTATATAGCGCTTTTCTATGAATGCATACTCAAAGCGCACACAGTGGATCCATTATTCATTCACTCTCACATTCTCCCTCTGGTGGTGGTAAACTACATCTGTAGCCACAGCTGCCCTGGGGCAGACTGACGGAAGCGTGGCTGCCAATCTGCGCCTATGGCCCCTCCGACCACCACCGAACATTCACACACATTCATACACCAGTGTGAGTAGCAGCACTGGAAGCAAGGGGGGTGAAGTGTCTTGCCCAAGGACACAACAGCACATGGACAGAGCGAGATCCGAACCACCAACCCTTCGGTTATTGGACGACCCGCTCTACCAACTGAGCCATGGCCGCATATTTATGACAACTAACCTATCTTAATATCAACATTAGTAATACCTCCTCCACATATATGTTAACAAACATGACGACAACAAATCATTATCTTCTCTCAAAAAAAGAAAAAAAAAAAACAACTCTTCTGATCTTCTTGATTTGTTAAAGGAGCAATATTTAGCTTTTTTAAATGGAATTATACATTTTAAAACATTTCCCTGTGGTTGACATAACCTGTAAATGCTATGCTTGGGTCTGAATTCTTCATTAATTCAACTCCACAGGTCCATCTTCAACCCTATTTCTGAGTAATGATACAAGAAAGGTCATTTTGAGTGCTGGCCCTTTAAATGCAAATGAGCCACTTCACGTCCCACCCCCTCCAGATTGTTGACCGTGCTGCTCTGTCCTGTTCAGCCACTTGAGTTCATTAATACAACCAGCAACTGAGCATTTTAGGTAATCAGTATGAAGTCTGGAAATATTTTCTGTATGGACTACAACCGCTGCTGCTGCTGATAATCAATTATTATTAATTACTCGGAGAAATGTCTTGACCTTACATGTGCAAATGTGTGACGTAACTAATAACAAAACATAAGAAATTAAGAAGGAATTAAAACAGGTTGTACAAATCCACTCGATTTTTGCCAAAATGAATATAACGATAGCTTCGCAGCACCTGGAGGGTTCAAATTCAAACTTTATGAACTATTAAGGTCCAAATACACAAATAAATGTACCAAAGACTAATAAAAGTGGGTTTAGCAAAATATGACCCCTTTAATGTTAATTCAAAGTGGCGCCCTCTGGTGGAATGTTTGCCAAATGCTCATTCCACATAAAAGTATGAAAACAGTGAGGTGTACACTGAAACACACACACACACACACACACACACACACACACACACACACACACACACACACACACACACACATATGTTTTTGTATAAAAGCCTTTACACTACATTAGCTAGTATTATCATAAATTTAGTAGAGTCTGATGACTGGGCCAGCTATCCCCAGTGTGTTTATATATTACACAAAGCTGACTGTACTTTCATCATTGTTATGTGTTACTACTATATGTTCCATTTATCATTTTCTTATTTCTTTAGCAGTGTCTGTCAACTGACAAGCTGATAGACTACTGGCTATTACTAAGGATATATCTGTTATTAACAATAACATGACTTCACAAATATCCCAATACGATACATACTGTCAACAGACTGACAGAGCTAATGCTTCCTGTCATACCTCTGAATAAAGTCTAACACTCTTATGTTGCTACTTAAAGCCAAAAATAATCTCTGTGTATTTATGTGCACAAACACATCACTCTACTATGTACCATACACACAGGCACAAATCACAAATCCAAAAACATGCACAGGTACGACTGAAGTCACATGGCAGTGTTTGGTGACAGCCGTCTGCCTGCTCCAGTCAGTGTCACTCATCCTCCATTCTCATCACTATTTCATTTGACAACATGCTTCTAAAGTCCTCGCTTCACTCATTGTCTAAACAAACAACTTTATTTGCATGTCTCAAAATAGTTCTGCTGAAACTGCTCAATAATCATTGTTTGTTTCAACTTTGAATTTCAAAACCGTGCTACACCATAATGAGAATGACAGCAGTTACACTAGATAATTGGGGCAGGAGTAGCCTAATGGTAGCACAATGATGGCAATGTCATTAATTCCTCTCTCATTAATATAAGTGCCCCAAGCAGGAAGTACTTAAAGGCATTAAAGAGGTTGTGAATGTGTGGATTGAGTGGCTTTGATGGGAAATAAATCGCAATCAGAAAAGTCAGACAAGGGAAAAAAAAAGAGGTGTGTGTGTGTATATATATATATATATATATATATATATATATATATATATATATATATATATATATATATATATATATATTAGTGCTGGGCAGCAATTAAAATTCTTAATCGCAATTAATCATGTGGATTTCTGCAATTAATCACGTTTAATCGCATAGTTACTGGGGGGGGGGGGTATCAACAGCGTGTATTGCTTTTAAGTGATATTTCAGACTCGAAGTACTCTGGTGATAAAAACATAACTGAGACATATTTTGTACGTATGTTGCAGTTTTACAGTGAGTCTCAAGTAAAAGATTTGGACAGAAGTTTTGGGCATCCGGCTTTTCTTGGGAAACCTGATGTCTAATAAATAAAACTGCATTAACGTGAGATGTAGAAAAAAATTGTCGGCGTTATTTAATGAATGCGTTAGCGCGGTAATAAGGCATTAACTTGCCCAGCCCTAATATATATATATATATATATATATATATGTATACATATATATATATATATATATATATATATATATATATATATATAAATAAATGAAGAGAGAGAGAGAGAGAGAGAGAGAGAGAGGATACTGCATTCATTTTCTCACAAAATTAGGTCTTCAATTTGTGTCTCATGGCCACACACATATATATATATATATATATATATATATATATATATATATATATATATATATATATATATATATATATATATATATATATATATATTGTAGCCGGATGACGGTGGAGTGAGTGAACAGACTCAAAAACAGAATTATAAATTATATTATCTTCCTCTCTGTGTCAAACCAAATTCCTGAACAACCATGCTGATTGGTTGTTTAGCAGGTCAATGCCCGGACATCCTTTGCAAATGACATTTACGAAGACAGATGATCTTAAGGAATGAGCCTAATGGAACTTGCTTACACTTAGTGACTGTTGTCCTCTCAACATCTGTGTTTCATTATGTGCTCATCCAGAGGTGAAGATGAACCCAGAAACGAACAAAGGACTGAATGATAAAATCCCTATATGTGCCATGTTAATAATGTATTACATTATGTGTTAATGTTGATTAACTCAGCACGTTAACTCTTTTATGCATGTAATACTTAAGCCATTTGCCTGACCTGTGGTTTCACATATGTGTGTCCTGATCATGTTCACGGTAAATTATGTGAAAGTAAGAGTATCACTGCTTATAGCATGTCTGAATAATCATGCTATTATTTTACTGATGCTTAACTCTTTCCCCGCCAGAGCATTTTCCAGTGAGTTGGTAGCCAGCGCCAGCCGTTTTGGTCATTTTCACTAATCTTTGGAGGCTCACTGAAAATGTTGTGTTAGGAGTATGTGAACACTGAATACATCAAAAGAAAGAACCGAACTTCAACTTTTAAACACAAAAAACTATTTTATTCTATCTTTATTCGTTCGCGAGATATAAACATTTGAATATTGGTCATTTTCAGGAAAAAACTGAATTTTGAGCAAAAAGCTGAGAAAATTGCATTTTTTTCAAAGATATTGATTTTCAAGAGAAAACTGATTTCCTATTTACATTTTTGACTCTTTCTTATTTACCAACAGTAACACTGTCTTCAAAATCACAAAATAAAATAATAATAACAGCAATAATAGTAACAAACAGCTCTAAGATATCCCATCATTCCACAAAATGTTAGGGGAATCCACACCAAACTTTAGACCGAACATCTTGTAAAGCACCAGGTTCCTTCTAAACTTTGCACATTTACATACATCAGTTATAAGTCTAACACATAGTAGTTTAGCTTTTGGATATAAACACCTCAATATTCCTCATTTTCAAGAAAAAAAGAAACAAATGCACTAAATACTGTAGATTTCTGGCCTTTGGCTGCACCAGGTCCTCCTGTTGGACCAGCTGCTGTGTTTGATCTGTAAATAATTATATGGACATCTAGTTATTTATCTCTGTATGAATATATGTATTTATTTATTTCATACAAAAGCCAAATCCAACAGTGTCTTCCCTGTGTCCTGCTGACATTCTACAGCTGAATATGTTCTGTGTCCTCAGTCTGAATCTGAACTCACTCTAACAGATGCAGACTAGCTTTCCTTTGTCTTGTCCCATGTCTGTATGTCTGTCTTCTCCTTGAATGTCCTCTACAAATGTCTCTTTTCTCTTCCTCCTGTCTGTCATTTTCTCCGTGTCGCTCTGTGCCCCCGCCCCCCCCGCACCTCCGTGTCGGACCTGAGCCGCTCCTTGTTTCCCGTGTTCCGTGTCCGTCTCCCTCACCTTCTGTTTCTCCGTTCCTGTCTCTAAATGGTTCTTCTGTAGCTCCATCATATATTGAATTGTCGGACTCTGTCTCCATAATCATCTTTAAGGCTTTTGAAACTGCGCGCGGTTCCTGCAGTCTTCATTTCCTCATTCAGTGACTGCCGCTGGATGCGTTGCCATGGGATACGGAGACTCCAGTGCAAAAACGTTAAACCCAGCCCGTCATTTTTCCGAAAAAGCTGCTTAATTGTTTGTTTTTGGACTAAGGAAAGTAATTCACATGATCCACAACACCTCCAACTACAGTATAACAGTGAAAACACGGATTGACGGAAAATCTCGTCATTGGCGGGGAAGCGTTGGGAAGCAATTGACGGAATATCTCGTCAATGGCGGGGAAAGAGTTAAGTGAGGTTACAGGTGATGTACAAAGTTTAAGGATCTTATTTCAGGATCTTATTTAAGGTTGGGAGAAGTTTTCTTACAAGTCTGCATGAGGTCCTCTCTCCCTCTCCTAAGGGGGGGAGAGAGAGATGATACTCTGAAATATGTAAATGACCGGCAAAAGGAGGCGTTTTCCCGCCGAAAACAGACAAAGAAGGCAACGCCCCAAGGCATCGATAACTCATCTATATGCACGAGGAAGGCGTGGCAAGCTGGTTTTTGGACTAACTATAAAAGTAAATGAAACCAACTTTTCAGCAGAGCTTTTTCCACCCTCGCTGCTCTCACCTAAGCAAAGAGTCTTTTCCATCTCGGGAGTCTTTTCCACCTCTCCCAGGCTCTCACAGAGCAGAGCTTTTTCCACCCTCGCTGCTCTCACCTAAGAGCAGAGAGCTTTCTCCAAGGAGTCTTGACCATCTCCTTGGCTCTCAGAGCTGTTCTATCCTCTAAGCTCTCCAAAGAGCTTTATCATCTTCGCTGTTCTCCATCTTCTCCTGGTGAGCTTTCCAGAACCAGTCGCCAGAGCCAGCTGTGAACCTCCTCCAGCCAGCAGAACTTCAGAACTTCAGAGCTTCAGAACTTCAGAACTCCAGACCTTCAGGCCTCCAGCGCAAGCACGTCGCTTCACAGCCTGTTCCTGCTTCGAACTACGTCAGAAGACTTCATCCATCCGCCGTCAAGGCCGTGCCAGTTGCTGCATTCGCCCCGCAACAACTTGTAAGAAAACTTGCTCCTGATTTATCTGAGTTGGTGTTATTCCAATTTAAGTAGGTTTACCGCAACGTAACCTCACTAACATTATAATATCTTGAATATAGCTGTCTGCCAGCTTAATCTACATATTCTCCTGTCCATAATCTCCTGCTCCTTTGGTTGTATTTGTCTCTTGTCTTTATGTTATTAGTGTGTCTTAGTTTAGTTAATAAAGTATTTATATGTATATAAATCCATTGCCTCAGTTGTGCTTTGTGTACTATTATTCACACATGGGTTCACTGTGCAGTCCACGAACTATCACCTATGCAAGATTTCCAAATTATTGTTTTGAGTTGATTTAAGTTTCAGTTTGGTTATAAATCTATAATTAAATTAATCAATAAATCAACACTCAATTAATAAATAATTTGGTATCCAATTCTTGTTACTATATGTATATATATATATATATATATATATATATATATATATATATATATATATATATATATATATAAATAAATGAAGAGAGAGAGAGAGAGAGAGAGAGAGAGAGAGAGAGAGGATACTGCATTCATTTTCTCACAAAATTAGGTCTTCAATTTGTGTCTCATGGCCACACAATTTTTATATTAACAGCTTTGAGTCTGAGGTCAAAGGCAAAATAAGGCAAATTGAAGGTATGAAACTAGCGATGGAAAAAAATAATGACGGTGACTGAATTAAAAATCCAAGTTCTAAAGAGATTTTATGTGCAAATAATATTTTTCTGGTATCTATAAATTAAGGTTTTCCTCATTATGCAGAAAAAGTAACTAAATTAAAAACTAGTCACCAACATAAAAGAAAACAAAAAACAAAAAAAAAACTGTATCTCTTTGCATTCATAAAATCAAACCAGAAGTCTAAATAAACATAAACACACACACACACACACACACAAAAACAAAAAGTTTCCTTGGTATATTCCAAGCTCTCATGGGCAGATGGATCAGAGTGCTATCATAGAGGAGTATGGTCCAGTCGTGGGAGTCCTTTGACAAACAAATAGTACAGCTTGTTCTACAGATCCCCTATATCATGACAACCTTATGGTAAAAATACCTCTCAGGCAGATGATACCTGCAGGCCATAGGGGCTTCAAAGACTGAGCATGCCTCAGCCTTTCCATGGTGAATGTGATTACAGCAGCTGTGACAGAGACCTTGTGTTAGCTGTCAATCAATATCAGTCTTTCTCTGACAGACACGGAACTTGCAGGAACAGAGACACACAGTGGGGGGGTGGAGTACAGAACGCTGATATCCTGAGTAAAAGGGACAAGGCCCTGAGGTATAGACGAGTCTCGATTACTTATTGTGACTTGAAACAGATTTGTATTACCACAGGATAACAAACAGACAACAGATACTGGTTAAAAAAATAACAATGTTGGGCTACAAAACACATTTTTCACATTATTTCTGTTTATGTGACTATTTTATGACACCTGAGCCACTCTGAGCACCTCACGAAAATTAATGTTAAATCAATGTAAAGAACTTTAAACTACATTTTCCCCAGTTCTAGCGGTAACAGCTGATCCCCAGTGGAGTTCTTTAGTCAGTTTTATTTTCAATAGTCTCGTGCATGCGTCTGTGCTTGTGTAAAGTTTGTGGTGGAATCTGTGTTTTAACACTAGTCGTTTTTCCACTGGACATCTGCGCAAAACTTTACTGATATTTACTTAATGTCGAAAAAAAAGTAGAAGTGCGTAATGTGACAAATGTGATGATTCGTTTATTATCGCGAGACGACACGAGAAGTCATTCCATAAACATGGCGACGAACGTAAATATGGTGTTGATTTACAGATATATTCGTTCTTATTATACCCCGTATATTACCCCTCTATCTCATACTAAATTAAAAAATGATTGGGTTTCCTGGTGTGTCCACACATACCGCGCCATGTTTCTTCTTCTTCTTTGCTTGTTGTAACGTACGTCAACATCCGTTTTTTTTAATTCACCTGACTCTAGTTGCAAAAAAAGGTCTTTCCATTGCAGTTTTACATGATATACCATTTGCACTACGCCTGAAAAACCACCTCTTGTCAGCGCAAAAACTTTTAAACGAAAAATGAGACTTTTGCCGAAATTGTAGATTTTCGATTAGATACATTTTTATTTATGCGCAAGTTATATTTGCGCAATTTGAGGGTCAATGAAAAAGCTACTACTAGCTAGTGATGCATCGACAGTACAAAGAGATTCTGAAGTGCGATGAAAAATGTGAAATTTTTATGCTTCGCTTGTGTGTCGTCGTGCTACTCTTTCACAAACTTACAACAGGAAAAAACACTGTAATTCTAAACAGGAACCGAGTCATCTGAAAACCTTGAAAAACCTGGCATGATTCCTCAAAGCTACATAAGTTACCTTAAAAGAACACGGTCTTAAGGCCGTTATATACCGGGGGCAGGATGAATAAATATGAAAATGCAAAATATACACCCACAAATATTTTATATCAAAATTATTCACACCGGTGGCGATGTAAGTTTGAAACAGTTTCAACATTTGGACAAGAAAACATTTAAATATATTCACACCGGGTCATTTTTGACAGAAATACTGATGAATTTGACATCAGCTGGATTCTCATCTGCAGCTGTCTGATCCAGTATCTTCTATTCCTCTGGGTCTATATCCATTGTCCAGGTGAAGTATGTTCAGGGTGAATAATGTACTCTATTCATATGATGTTCACTACAGAAACATCACACCCTCCTGATAGTTCAGATGTTGGTTGATGTTGCTCCACATATTGCCTTTGACTTCATTATCTTTCTATGGTTTCTATGGCTAGACATCAGCAGGTGCATCATTGTTGCTGTCATGGCATCCATTTCACACAAAGATTGGTTGAGATTGTAATTCTTGCTGGGAAAGCTTAAAGAAATAAACATTTTTCTGAGAAAAAAAAAAAAAAAGCTTTTTCGCTGCATAATTTTCATGTTACATGTGAAAGTTCTCATGATATAGACAACGGTTTGAAATAAAATATGATCATGTAAGAATTAATTGTACAAGAAACGCATAAAACAAGTGGTGCCAGGCACAACAAATCCCACCCCCCGCACGTATTGTAGCTTATTTTGGCATCGATCCAATTGATGTCATCATATCTATGCGTGTGCTGATGTCAGCATATCAACTGCCTTTATATGTGTGCCAAGTGTGAAGGAAATTGAAACAAAATTGATGTTTTTGTAGAAGTGAAATTTTGCCCATTGTAAGCAAATGGGAAAGAAAAAAGATTTCAAAAATTCATTAAAAATCTCAACTTTGACCTACTTTTCCCAAAATGTAACCTCATCTATTGGGTGCCACTGGCAATCTATAAACACAATTTGGTATGAATTCAACCAATAGTTTTGCTGCTACAGATGTGCAATTTTGCCCATTATAAGTAAATGGGGAAAAAAGATTTAAGAAAAAAAAAAAAAAAAAAATCTTTGACTTACTTTTCCCAAAATGTAATGGCATCTATTCTGAGTCACTGGCAATCTATAAACCCAATTTGGTATAAATTCTACCCATAGTTTTGCAGCTAGAGCATTAAACAAACAAAAAACAAACAAACAAACAAGCCAAATCAAAAACAATACCCCTTGCCTCCCCTTTTTTTTTTTTTTTTTTGGGGGGGGGGGGGGGGGGGGGGTCTAAAGTTAGCTAAAGTGCATCTTCAACATCAGAACATTTCACACTAAACATGCTTCTCATCATAAGCAAAGAAGAACAGGAAGGTGAGCCAAGGAGCTGCTATCGTTTTATAGTATTATTTCCTATTATTTATTAACTTCAGTTCTCTTCATCTCCATGTCAACGAAGAAATAGTCTGTAAACCAGGTGCTCAGACAAACAATATGGCAACATCAGGCTCTTTGTTTGAGCAGAAGTAATCAAAAGGTACTTGAGCACTCAATAATGTTTTCCAACAATGTGGAATGTCGCATCTGTAAATGATAAGACTGTCTATGAATAATACCACACATGGATCATTAACCATCACTGAGCTAATGGGCCTTTTTTTGCTGTTATTTTAGTAGTTTCTGTGCTGAAATAAATAAATAACTGGTATTTATTTGGCAACGCTGTACAAAATGTCACTTATTTATACATAAAATGAATGACGCTTAGATATGTAACTGTAAACTTTAACATGTATGCATATTATCTTTGTAGTGGGATGAAAAGGGAACTCATTATATAAGATGTAGATAAGAGAAACTCCTCCGTCTCTTCGCTCATATATCTTGGCTTTCTTTGCTCATAAAGAAAATTCAATCACAACAAACAATCCCACTGGACTTAATTAGCTGGAGTTAAATAAATGGTGTGACTTTAATGCCCTGCCCCCAAGCACTCAAATATCTTTGCCACTAAAAATATATTTCCTGTGCATGTAGGTGTGTGCAGGAGTGCATGCATGTGTGAGCAACTTTATGTTCACGCTTGCGCCGTCTTGGGATCTGCCACAGAGCTCCCAGTGCAGCAGTGTGTGCTTGATAATTAGCCTCAACTTCAGCACTTCTGTGAACACGTGCCTGGTTGGCACAGTGAGGACCGCCTCAGGGAAGGGTAAATGCGATCTATGAGTGACTATCATCTACTGCCCGGGTCCACTGACCACAACAAAGAGCTTATGTTTCAAAAGGACAATGCAATCGTTTCCCCTCCTTCCTCATTCCTGACCCTTAGATCCTCCAGTTTACAGTCCAGATATTGACTGATCAGCAAGTAGCGTCCGTACTCATGCCATTAGTAAATATCAAAGATGCCCATATGCTGACTTTCCATAAGGTAATGGATTTACACTACTTTTTCCTGCTTAAAAAAGTGAAGCAATATTAAAGTGATGGTTCTGCAACCTGTTTGTGTTGTGACAGTTTTCTATCATTGGTCATACAGAGTAGAATTCAACTTATGCCACTACATAACTTTAAGACATTCCTTTTCAAACAGGCGTTTCAGATCCAGACTACCTCAGGGCTGCTACAGCTGACTGCATTTAACCCTGAAAAGTCTGAACCATTAAATCATTGACAGAAAATTCCAGTTCTTTGAGCATGGAGCCTTTATTGGTCCTTCTGAACAACCATATATGAGTTTCAATTTTGTATCATATTTGATACATCAGGTCTCAATGCTCAAATATTATGATTTCTGAACAAACAAAAACATAATATAACACAAACATGTCTAACAAATTGGTAATTCCTTTTCAAAATTGCCAAAGTTCTGCTTCCTTCCTCATTAATGACAATCTTGTAGTGTCACTGGAAAGGCCTCTGATGAATGAATTCCTCCCCCCTGGTGGATTATCTGTGTATTGCATGTATCTAATTGTATACATCAGGTTTTTCGAGAAAAAAAATGTCACACTGATCATGTAGAGGGCTTCAAAACTCATGTATCAAATATGATACATTTGGTGTTATAGGGTTAAAGTATTTATTGTCTTGTATTTAATTGTATTTTGTACCGTGAAGCACTTTGACTCTCCCTGTCAGTGAAAGCTATAAATAAAATGTACTTAGTAATCTAATTAACCCTTTATAGGGCACTCACTGAAATACTCTGAAATTCAACATTTTAATCATAGTGTTTTTTGGAGGACATTAGAGTTTATTACTTTTGAGAAATTAAAAAAAAAAAAAAGTTTTTGTTTTGTAGAAAATCAAGGTTAATGAGGTAACCGTATTTGGTTTCTTACCTATACATGGCAAAAAATATATAAAAAATAGAAGCAAAACACATGTAAGATGAAAGGTACATGTATTTTAGAACATTAGAACATCATAAGTGCTGATCCACACCCCTGTCCACATCCACATTATCCCTTTGAACATCATTCCTTACATTAGTACCATTACTTCATGGTACCTAACAAAGCAGGTACACTCACTGTTCATGCAGAGGTGGACCTTACAAACCCTGTAGACCACATTGGACCTGAGATTGTTGCACCACTGTCCTCACTGGAACTGTTGCTGTCACTGACTTGTAATGCATGTGGAAATTCCCTAATATAGTCACTTGCCCAGTAAAGGGTTAAACATAAATTACCCAATGCAAACCAACATGAGCAACACTAACAACATCAAAATGACCTTAAAAGTCAAATCACAACATACAGTATGATGCAACTAGGAACAGCAGCAGGATACAGGTGGAAAAAGGAATGAGAAATTGTTGAATGATATAAAATCAATCTGACACTGTATTTGTCAGATTTATATGTGAACTTCTACATGTTTTGAAAAAAGTCAAATATGATACTTTGCAAAAGGTTCCACTTACATCTGTGTGACCATTTGTAATCTAAGACTTTCTCTGTAGGGACACAAAATGAGTATCCATAAATGTTCACATTAGACCCAGTCAAAAGAAAGGAATAAATACATGGTATTATGATGATGTATCTCCCTAGTATTGCTACCAGTTCTGCAGGTATAGGTAGCAACTCAGGTACTTCATCATCAAAAGGTTTAGAGTTTGTATTTGATCAGTTACGAAATATATACACTGGTCTCTAATGATCAAACACCCCCTTGGAGTCATTAATGTTTCATTTTGGAATAATGTTAAAATCATCTGTGAAGCACATGATTTCTTTTATGTTCTACTGGAACTGTGTACCTGGAGACCTCAGAACAGCTGGAGCTGCTGAAACCTTTAAAAGTAAGCAGAATACATACCTCGATTCTGGAATTAGACTAAGCGTGCTTTTGACATAATTTGCCTACTAGTGCATTGACCCGTGGGGAAGGCACGGATCATACAGGTCATATTAACTCTGTAAAGCCTGAACCATTAAATCACTGACAGAAAATTCCAGTTCATTTATTGGTCCTACTGAACAGCCCCCCAATTTTTTTTTTTTTTTTTGTCAAATATCAATGTCCATGTATGAGTTTCAATTTTGTATCATATTTGATACATTGGGTCTCAATGCTCAAATATTATGATTTCTGAACAAACAAAAACATAATATAACACAAACATGTCTAACAAATTGGTAATTCCTTTTCAAAATTGCCAAAGTTCTGCCTCGTTCCTCATTAATGACAATCTTGTAGTGTCACTGGAAAGGCCTCTGGTGAATGAATTCCTCCCCCCTGGTGGATTATCTGTGTATTGCATGTATCTAATTGTATACATCAGGTTTCTTAAGAAGAAGAAAAAAAAAATCACACTGATCATGTAGAGGGCTTCAAAACTCATGTGTCAAATATGATACATTTGGCGTTATAGGGTTAATACCGGTATAGGGACTGAAGTTAGTAAATGCATTGTTCTTGTTTTTTTACTTCATTTCCCATCATGCAGCATAGCCTTGTACTTCCCGTCAACCCTCATGGGCAATGCAACATGATTGTAAGGCTATTGTATTCCAAACTGACTAATATGTCCCAAAATATTGGTCCTATCAACTTGCTGATATATTTACAGGGTGTTCCAAAAAAACTTACATCATTTGGGACTACATGGTCATGGGAAATGATACTTAATAGGATTTATTTTGGACATAAAATTCTGGGGGATGGTCATTTTAGAATGTTCCAAAGTTATTACAAATGTTCAGTGTGTGTGTCGCTTGTGACGCAACTCTGTAGTGGAGTTCCTTCCACACTCGCTGCAGCATGTCCTGTGTAACATTCTCCCGAGCTTCAGTGATTCTCTCGAGTTTCTCTACATATGCAAAGTGGTGGAATATAGACCAGTCCTTTCACATAACCCCACAGAAAGAAATCACAAGGTGTTAGGTCAGGTGAGCGTGGGGGCCATTTCAATAGCACGTTGTCTCCATCATTAGCACATTAGCACAACAATAAAAATGATTACACTTTTTGGAGCAAAAAGAGCTAACACATTTTAAACAAATTATTAGGTGATGAAATTATGGCAAATTTTTTGGGACACCCTGTAAAGTGGAGATGGGACTATTTCTCAACTGTAGGTACCAAACTGATGAGTTAAACCCGTCTCCTTCCAGTATTATGATATAGATTTTATTTTAACCATCCACCCATTATGTATTTTGTTGCAATTACTATTTTTGACTGCATTTAAATGCTAAGGTTTTATTCTAATTATCTTATTTTTATGTTATGTCTTTCTAAAACTACTTTTTCTTTCACTTTATGCAGAACTTTGCACTACACTACCCTTTATGAGAGGTGCTATATAAATAAAGCTTGATTAATTGGTTGATTGATCACCTCTAATCCTATTTAATTCTGACAATGCACATCACTTGCTTCATTCTGGGGAGTAATGTATCCTACTTTTATCCTTTTTATTCTGATAGGTATTCCCCATATGGGTAAAACTTAACAAGGGTACGAAACCAACAGCGACATTTGTTGTTAATTATTATTGCTGTTATTAATTGTGTTATGTTTCCAATAATGTTATTAGATAGGGAGGATCAATCTGCTCTGGCACATATAAGCATACAAATGACCATGCTAATGAAGTGTATTCTCTCAAACACCATTTGACCAAACGCTTTACTTATTAATTGGTTTTCTCTCCATTCACTGTCTTTACCCTTACCTCATGTTTGTCTTTCTCTGTTTTAACTCTACTCCTTCATCCTCCACATCTCCTGCTCCATGTCCTCCCTTGACATCCTCTATACCTAGTGCCAGTGTTTGCTGTCCCGTGTCTGGTCTTCTTTTCCATTTCCCTCCCGTCTCTGGGCACCTTTGATGTCAGGACCACAGCTAAAGCCTGCGCTAATCTGCTGCGGGGATTCCTGAGCCCTGAGCAGGCCAAGAGTCTGAATCATGAACATGGCACGGGGGCGAAAGGAGAAGGGAAATACGGGACGAATGGGGTGAGAAATGAACACGGAAAAACGTTCATGTACAGGTCCTGCCATGTCAGGAGTTCTGTGAGGGTGTTAAGTTCTCAACCAGACACATAGACCTAAATACTGGGCAAAGAAAATGCATGATGGTAACGATACATCCATATCTATTTAATATGCATCTATCAGATAGCTGCCATTTACTCTGAATTACTTAAGAGGAAAACTGGGAGTGAAAGGGTTGATTCAGAATGGTCTGGATCAAAAACTGCTTTTTCTATTCAGTATCAGCTCATCTATATCCATATTAATCCATAAAGACCCACAAAGCCACGGGTGACCAAAAGCATCTACTCATCTTTAATGTTAATACCTGTTGATCCACTAATCCTATCAATACATGCAAATTATTGGTGTAAAATACAGTTTGTCATCTTTTCATGGTCATCAGATATGACCCGTTTGGACGTTCAGAGGTTCTGTAGTGAATGTGGAAACGCTGTCATCTACAAAATTAATTCAACGGTAAACCCCATGGAGTTTGACTAATGACAGTTTTTTGAGGTTTGTTTTTATGTTCAGTTAATGATGTACTTAGAGAAAACTTAAGAAGAAATGACTTTTTCAGCAGTTTTTTTAATAACCTTTGAATCTACTCCGAGTTTTCATGAAGATCTACATGATCAGTTAATTAAATATAGGGGAAAATACATTATTTGCATTGAATAATGCAAAATACATAGGATAGTATCATAATAAATGGGGGTAAATCATTTAAGAAAGGTTAAAAAGAGAAAAATCCATTTAGGAGCTGCCGTAAAAAGACGCTCTGGGTCTTTATGGGTTAAGTCAAAGCATTACTGTTTTTTTTGTTTTGTTTTGGGTTTTTTTGCCAGAATATTTTTATTGAATCTTTTTATCTCCAGATTTTTTCAAATACCTGCTGTTTGGTTTTCTGAATGTAGGTTATTCTTTCTAGTGGAAGGCTAGACAGTATCCGACTGAGCAACTGGGTGGTACTGGGTTTGCTGGTGTTTTTACAATTCTGTGCAATACAAAGCATTACAGGTTTTTTTTTTTTCATTATTATTACCTCTGCCAAGGAGGTTATGTTTTTGCTGCTGTCTGTCTGTCCGTCCGTCCGTCCGTCCGTGAGCAAGATAACTCAAAAAGTTATGGATGGATTTGGATGAACATTTTAGGAAATGTTGATACTGGCACAAGCAACAAATGATTACATTTAAAATTTTGGCGGTGATTGAGGGGGGGGTTACTGATCTGCCTTGGCAGAGGTCTGTGCTCTCCAAGTGCTTCAAGTTATTGTTATTATTATTATCAATCCCAGACAACTGCTGCTCTAAAGGCACTACAATCACAGTGTAGGCCAGTAACCCTAAAATCAGAGGTGGGGTGTAACATGGGAAAGTACTTCTAATTTCTAATTCTATCTCTGATTAATATGTCATTATCATCAATGCACAATTATACACTGTCTAGCCAAAACAAAAAGGAGGTTAGGTTAGTTTACAGCATGGAGTACTTATGCAATACCTACAATAAATGTCACAACATGAATTTGCATTCATAACTACATTAATTTTTTGCTAAGATATTGTATTAATAATGTAAGAGTTACTTAGACCGCTATGTAATGTCTTCTCCATCACATCCCAAAGATTCTCAATGGGTGTGGACTCTGTTTTGGCCGATCCATGTGTAGAGATAATGTCTCATGCTCCCTGAATCACCCTTTGACAACATGAGCTTGATGAATCCTAGTATTGTCCAGCCATTATACTCTACAGCAGGGGTGTCAAACTCATTTTAGTTCAGGGGCCACATTCAGCTAAATTTGATCTGCAGTGGGCCAAACCAGTAAAATAATAACATAATAATATATAAATAAAGTCAACTTCAAACTTTTCTCTATGTTTTAGAGCAAAAAAAAAATCAATTTACATTATGAAAACGTTTACATCTACAAACTATCCTTTCAAAAGATGTGAAAAACATGAACAAACTGAAAAAATAAGTGTAATTATAACAATATTCTGCCTCAGTTTATCATTTACACATGTTCATTATAACGTACAGATCACAGTGGATCTACAAATACACAAAACATTTAATAAAAAAACAGAATCTTGTTAAAATTGTACTTCTCTTAAGACATTTCAGGTTTGTATTTGTTCAAGTTATTCACATTTTTTTGCGAAATTATACTTTATTTTAGTGTAATACATGAAAATATTTACATTTACAAAGAGAAAAATTTGGAGTTGTCATTATTTCTATGTTATTATGATAGTATTTTACTGGTCCTGCCCACTTGAGATTGAATTGGTCTGAATGTGGAACCTGAACTAAAAGGATTATTAATGTCTTAGTGTAATTTTTGCATTTCACAAATTCATCCTAAGGGCCGGACTGGACCCTTTGGTGGGCCGGATTTGGCCCCTGGGCCGCATGTTTGACACCTGTGCTCTATAGTAAAGCTGATGGTTATGTATTAATCAGCAAGTGGAGGACTCTATCTTTCAGCCTGGTTTAGTTCAGGTTCAGATTCAGATATTTTATTCATGCACCGAGAAAGAAAAATATATTATACATGAGGAGTTTACAACAGATGTACATGAAAGGGAAGCCCAAAGAAGCAAGAGTGCTCATAGATAGGGGAACCAAGGAACCGACCACATCCTCACCCATATTCCCCCTCATCCCCCACCCCCCAAAGACGTACCTACATATTCATCATTACCCGCTGATACTCACGCGCAGTCGACATACACCAAACACAAGCATCCATATCCCACCCTCACCTGTCTCATCTGACTAGATGGACCCCCTCATGTGCCCCCACCCTACTGCATCTTCACAGACTGGAACTACATCCGCAAATGGACATCCATCAGTCCTGGTGCATCTACAGTCTGTCCGTCCATGGGAGTGGATCTCTTCTTCACTGTGGTTCTCCCTGAGGTTTCCCTTTTCCCACTGGGTTTTTGGAGTTTTTCCTTGCCGAGAAGGAGGGTCTAAGGATGGGGGATGCCCAGGATATTAACCCATTCCCTTCTTTTACTGTTTTAATTGACTGTCATTTGTTTTCATATCCAACTAATTCTGTAAAGCCCTGTGTTTTTTTTCTGTTTTTATGTAATACACCTGTTGTGAAGCACATAGAGTCTGCCTTGTGCATGAAACGTGCTCTATAAATAAAGCTGACATGACTTGACACAATCACACATAGGTACACCTACACACTCACTCAGCATCATTAAAAACAAACAAAAAAAAAATACAAGTTTTGAATGCCCAACTGGATTACATAAACAAAATTATTTTTTTTTCTTTTCTTTTCATAAACACATTTTCAAGATTTGATCTGATAGAAAAAAAAAAAAAACTAGATCAGATTTCTGCAAGAAAATGGGCTGTGGGAACCATTAAAGAGTCTGTGATGGACCAATCAGCTGTCCAAATGGGTGACGAAAGAGTTATCAACACTTCTGCTTTCTAATGAGGAATGTATTCACAATATTTTGACTAAAGAACTAGACCATAGTGAAGATCAAACTACAATTAAATGTTTATCAAGTAGCACATATAATTTATGTACAGTTTAACAAATAATCACTACCCAACTGTGTTTATCACATGGTAGACAAAAGAAATAGAGAGAAACAAAGATTTTTTTTATCCTGTATGAGTAAAAAAGGAAAAACTGTCTTAAAGCAGCACAATTAAGGATCCTGGAGGAAATGTTTGCTGTAAGTAAAAGCACTATGAAGGATAGAGAACAGATAAAATTAAGTATACTCTAATTAACCACAAAAGAAAAGAAATATAGAAGAAAAAATAAACAAAAGCACCCACTGTGTCAATGCACTGTGCGTAAAAAAAGGACGAATGCTACAGAGGATATAAATATTAGCTTTGCTACAGCTGAAAGCCAACCCTCCAATTCCCTCCCCATGGCTTCCATGCCAAGAGAGGAAACGGCAGAATAATCCCACAGCAACACTCTTTATCTGCATAGCTCTGATGGTACTATTTATAGCACATTTAAATGTTTTTTTTAAAAAATACCTTTTCTTCACCTTTGATTAAAAAACTAAAAAAACTAAAAAGCATAATAATAGCCTTCAAAGATTATTCTAACAGGATCACATTTATTAGCAAAAGGAACGCAACAAAAACGGGCGAAAAAAGAGACGGGGGAGCATTGGTCTCTGCATTAAAGGGGTAATCCAGAAACATATTTTTCAAATAAAGCAGGACTTTGTTGCCTTATCAGAGAAAGCACATTTAAGTTCGGACCTCAGTTTAATTTACACTTGAAAGAAAATTCATGACCATAAAAAGGAATTAAAGCTTCTCCTCATAGGTCATTACCCTACAGCTAATTGCACTGACATTACTGAGGCTAATTATAAATACAATGGATGTAAAGAAAGAACACTAACACAAGCTTATGCTGACATGGTACTTTTTAACCACAAGAATCAGATAATATTTCAGAGGTATCCATGGCCTAAAAGCAATGCATTCTGTATTACGTGTGTAGGTTGTAAAAGCACTTGATCAAATATCGCTTATTAATCCTTTATAGGGCACTCAGAAATAATACAAGAAAAAAAAAATCCAAGAAGTAAATATAAAAATATAAGAAAAAACAAATGTAAATTGAAAGGAACATGTATTTTAGAACATTAGAACATCACTTCTAGAAGTTTAGCCCAACATCCAGACACCTGTCCACATCCACATTATCCCTTTGAACATCATTCCTTACATTAGTACCATTACCTCATGGTACCTAACAAAGCAGGTACGCTCACTGTTCATGCAGAGGTGGACCTTACAGACCCTGTAGACCACATTGGACCTGAGATTGTTGACTCACTGTCCTCAATGTAACTGTTGCTGTCGCTGTCCTGTACTATGTGTGGAAATGACCAAAAATAGTCACCCATAAACATCCAAACATCAACCACCGACCAAAACCATCTACTGATATAAACAGTTTAATACCTGTGGAGCCACTAATCCTATCAATACATGTAAATAATTGGTGTAAAATACAGTTTGTCATCTTTTCATGGTCATCAGATGTGACCCATTTGTCCATTCAGAGGCTCTGTAGTTACCGTGGAAACACCGTCATCTTCTACAACATTGATTCACCAGTAAAACCCATGGATTTGGATCAATGACAGTGGATGGAGACACTGGGTTTATGTTCAGTTAAAGATATATTTGCTGAAGAACTCACTTTTTCTCCAGTTCTCTCTCTTTTTGATATAATAACCCTGAACTTTAACCAGAGCTTTTATGAACATCTATATGTTCAGTAAATTAAATCTAGGAAAATCCCTGATTTTCTTAAAAAAAAAAAAAAAAAAAAAATCAAAATACAGATGATAATATTATAATAAATGATGATAAATCATTTAAGAAAAGTTAAATAAAGAGAAAGAAATCATTTGGGATCTGCCACTAAAGGAGCTCTGGGTCTTTATGGATTAAAGAGCAAATATTCTCCCATGAATGATGGACTATTTGCTGTTCATAACTAGAAGGACACCTCCACCAAACCACTCTGTTCACTAATTCAACTAAACCCTGCATTATAATAAACTGCATCTCTCAATCTGAAACCAAAAAAAAAAACCAAAAAATCATTTACAAGGATAAGAAAAGTCAAAAATCACTGGTACCCAGCAAAAATCTCTCTCTGAACTGTACAATAACCAGGTGTCAAAGAAGACAAAATCCATCATGTCCGACAGCACTGACCCTCTGCCCTCTGAATTTAAGTTCCTGCCCTCTGGTACCCATCTCAGACAACCATAAGCCAAAATTTGGATATAATTCTCCTTCATACCCTCAGCTATCTATGCTCACCTCTGTACAGCACAGGTAGCATTATCATTAATTTACATTTATTTAAGTATGTGTTTTTATTGCACTACCAATTTCTATGCGATTGTCGTCTTATGTCTCACATCATTGTTTGTTGTTTTAATTGCTACTGCGGCAGAAATACTCATCCCCTCAGGGACAAATTAAGGTCTTGAATCTTGAAATTACACTTTTTTTTCTGGAAAGCCAAATGTCCATCATGCCAATAGAGTTGTGTTTCATAACATATGGTTCTGCCAACTGACATCACGTCAACAGAGCAACAGCTTGGCAGATGAAGAATGGCTTATAAAACCCGAAACTGTGCAAGACATTTGACAAATGCAGGACAGAGGTAACAGAAAAAGTCAGAGTTTATGGAATTGTTAAAAGCATTACAGAAATAGTAATGCATATTGTAGATCCACGATATGTCATGCCAAGTCACATGTATATTTTTTCCCAATACTGTCATTCATTGCCTTAATGCTGTGTTGAAAATAGATATCTTACAGTATATCAGATTATCATAAATCAGTGTATATTGGAAGGTTTTCTCAAAGAACACTTGGATATGTCTTATTATCTAATTTTAGTTTGAATTTACAGCTTTATGCTAAGTACAACCCTTCAAATACAACCGAATAAAAAATTTAAAATTTAAAAAAAACATTATTAAGAGCAGATTAATGTAAATTACTACTGCATTTGACGCTGATAATGACAACTCCAAGTAGCACCATGTAATAAAACGTAACATTGTGCATGACCTTGATCATTATTCATCATTATTCATCATTATCTTAATACCAGCGTGATGATCTATATTGAGAATGGTGTTCTCCTTAATGTGGTATTGTATTTTAATTGTGCAAACACAGAAATCCATAAACTGTTTCTAGTCTGTCTATACTCTGTAGTAGATTTCAAAAGTAAGACACAACTGAGAGCTGATCATGATTATCATTAACCCATAAAGACCCAGTGTTACTTTTCTGGCAGTCCTGTCTCAGGCAATTTATCATCATTATTATTATAATATTATCCTCTGTATTTTGCGTATCCCCATTAAAATCAGGTATTTTCCTATATTTAATTTATTGATCATGTACATGTTCATAAAGGCTAAAATTAAAGTTATTGTCATAATATCAGAAACAGGGAAAAAATGCAGAAAATGTGACTTTTTCAACAAAATTCATCATTAACTGAACATAGACCAAGTGTCTCTTTGCACGGTCATTGATCCAACTCCATGGGTTTTACTGGTGAATCAATGTTGTAGAAGATGACAGTGTTTCCATGTTCACTACAGAACCTCTGAACGTCCAAATGGGTCATATCTGATGACCATGAAAAGATGACAAACTGTATTTTACACCAAACATTTACATGTATTGATAGGATTAATGAATCAGAAGTTATTAAACATGTTATATTGGTAAATGATTTTGTTCGCCAGTGGGTGTTTGGGTCTTTATGGGTTAAAGCAGTGTTTTTCAACCTTGGGGTCAGAACCAAGGTTGTAATAGTTTTGGATTTTTCATTATAGTTTTGTTTTATTTAGTTTTAACTTTTTTTTTCTTGAATTCAGTTAGTTTTAATTAGTTTTTAGAACAGGTTTGCTAGTTTTTATTAGGTTTTGTTTTTTTTCTAAATGCTTAGTTTTAGTTTAGTTTTAGTTTGTTTTTTTTTTAATATCGTTTATCTTCTTCACCGTCGTATTCAAATAAATCCCAGTCAGGACTCTGCTGCTTTCTCCCAACTTTACTCTCCATGTTTCCAGGTAGAGTGGGGACGAGAAGACTACTCTAAACGACAAGTGACAAGAAGTGACGGACTGTTAAATGTCATATGGTGCCAGCAGCTAAAATTGCTTGAGGGAAATAAATCGATTTTGTATCAATCTGACGTTGATAAAGACGAAAACGAAGGGAATTTTATCCAGAATTTTTATTTGTTTTAGTTAGTTTTGTAAGCACACAATGCAGTTTCAGTTAGTTATTGTTTTTTCTTTAATTATAGTTTTTATTTATTTAAGTTAACGAAAATGCTTTTTCAATTTTAGTTTTCGTTATTTCGTTAGTTTTCGTTAACGTAATACCTTGGTCAGGACCCCATGTGGGGTCACCTGGAACTCATATGGGGTTGCCTGAAATTTGTAGTAATAAAAAAAAAAACAAAAAACTAATATACATATATTTTTTTAAAATATTAATTCAACAAATATTTCATTATATTAAAACACCACACATTTTCCTAATAAAATGAAGTTCAAATAAAATGCAGGATATAATATCTGAGAGGGCGTGTCTTGATTGACCCGATCATGTGACCGCATGCGTTACTATGCTTCAACCTGCCCGACACAGTCGCAGTCAGAAAAACGGACCGAACAGAGAATGGAAAGATTTCTTCACCCTCCTGACCCCCGCTTAGACATCTCCAAGAGAAAAAATGTCTCTGTTTTGAATGTCTGGGGTCGCCAGAAACTTGCGATGTTAAAATGGGGTTACAAGCCAAAAACATTGGCAACCACTGAGTTAAAGACGTTATGATGTGATCTTTGGCTGGTTTGTTCACCCCTAATCTGTAGTTTGACACTACCCTAGTGTATGTCTTTATTAAGTAGATGCTACCATCATGCACACATACAAACCAGTAGATCAAACAAAACACACCATTATGCCGCAGCCTACACCTGGGGCACATCAGCAACGGTAATTATCATGACAGAGCTCCATGAATAAACAAAGTAAGGAAACATTTCCACGGGTCATTGTTTGGACCGAAACCTGCGGACATGAAACGAAGGCTGCTCTGTTATACTGACCGAGTGAACAATCTCAAATGATGCCTGTTTATGTACAAGACATTATGTGTTTACGTGTGAGCTACAATATAGTCCCAGAAGCTGGCCTCCTGTCAAAGGATCAGCTTCATCCGTGATCCGTTATCATCCGTGCAAACAGCGCACTAATTAGCCATGCACAGACAAATCACACTGTTTTTTCCTGGTTCACTGGCCACAGCACCTTCTGTAATCCTCTGTTATCACACAGTTGGGAAGGATAGTGAAGCTAATAACACCGTGATATTAGCAACAGTGATCTACGAACGATAGAGCCAGGCAGCGCTAGCCGTTAATTCTGCCTGCATGAGCCCTGGAACAGACTAATCCCTATTTTAATTATTTTTTCCTCTCCGTGTCCTACCCAACCCTTGTCAATGTTCTCTAATCAGACCATCTAATTAAAAAAAAAAAAAAACAGGAAACATGGCATGCAGGCAGCAGTGTTGAACAACACAAAAAGGGTCTAATAGTAGAAGCATATCGTTGTATAGCCCACCTGTTGTCCAAAGGGTTATATGTGCTACTCTAAGTACGCAAGTTTGGGTGGTAGTGCTCTGCAACAAAACTAATGTCGACGAAGTGACAAAGGCATTGCTCCGGGGAAATGAGAAAAACAATAAAAAGTATATGGGTGCTTCTGTGAAACTGGTCCCTAAAAACAGGAAGTGGGGGCTAAAAACTCAAACCAGATGTAGACTAATGTTATGGAGCAAGTTTGGAAGCACTTCGGGTCTATTTTAAAAATAACTATTTACTGACATAAAAGAGAAACTATTTTTCAGATAAACACATTTTCATATTTTTTTATACAAAAATCTGCATGTAACACAGTAAAAAGGACACGAAATTTACGCATTACTATTTTTTTTAATGTCTCTTTATTCTCAAACAGGTACATTTTGGGAATCAAACTAATTATGCAAGGCAGAGTGGTTTCACAAAAATGACCACTGTTGCAAAATCTGTCCAGGCAAACGGAACAGAAAGAAATATGTTAAGAACATCTGCACAACCAATAAATTTAATTTAGAAAATACCTAATTTTCACTGAAAAAAATGCAAAATGTGGAGGAAAATGTTATGATAAGTTGCGATAAATTAGAAAGGTTCGAGAAAAATTACTTGTAAATCATTATAAAAACTAGTTCTAGGACTTTAAGGGTTAAGCCAATATAGTGAAGCAAAATTTGCTGATTCCACTAGTAGATGCATGTTGCTTCATAATTAATATTTAATATATATAGTCGGACTGTTTTTTTTTTTGTTTTTTTTTTTCATTTTAAGCTCTATACTTACAGCTCTAGGAGTTGTCGTATAACTGCAACAGCTAAACTGTCTTAGCACAATAACGTATCATTTTAGGGGTTTGTCAAGATAAAAGTAACTTTGCTTTTTTTTTTTAACTTCTCTGTCCGTCTTCTCTGCTTCTGTCTCATTCTGTCTGCGTGAGAGTGGGATTAAGAAAGATTGCTGTGCTGTCGGATCAATATGATGCTGACATCTCTCTGGCACTTTCCAAAAATCTCTACAAAGCAAAAACCCACTTACAGAAAGGGGTCTAATGGATCGCATAACCGCTATATCACTTTAGCTTTGCCATAACCCTGAAGAGGCAACAGCCATTTCAGCAATACTCAAGATTGGTTATTTAAAAAAAAAAAAAAAAAAAAAAAAAAAAAGTGCAGCCAGTGACTGCACAGAGACTCAATGTAAAACTGTGAATACTTCAGACTTATTATGGTTAATGAAAAATAAAGATAGCAGGGGGAAAATGTTAATACAATTTAAAAGAGTTTTCAAAAACCCAAAGCAAGTAAAACTATTAATGCAACCCAAACTAAAATACAATTGCAATAAAAATAGGTAGTTAATTAACAGCTTTGATAGTGGTTCATTTTGTGCAAAATAAAATGCATTTGCACTCAAAGCTATTCTAATAACTCTAGTTTTGTGTTCATCACACTTGATATCATACACTCTTTCATATTTTACATCTTTACCCATTTTCAGTGCTTGCAAATATTGTTAATACCTGAAAAATTATAAATATAAAAAAAAACTATAATTAAAATAAATAAACTTGTCATTTCTCAAATTAGAATGTAAATTACTTCTGTCTGTTTTTATGAAAATTATACTAAAACACTAAAAAATGATGAAAAAGCAAATGAAAAAGTATAATTTACGTAAATTAAGTAGAGAAATCAATTAAAATATTTCCACTATTGCAGATTTATAATGGTAAAATAGTATAGAGTCAATTCACTTCGATGGTTTAGTCATTTAGATTTTTTTCTGTTGTCTAGGTTGTCAATTTTTCATTAACTTCCACAATAATAATTTCAATACATTGCGTGTCATTATCATTCACACCAAGTACAGGCTAAATAACTCATCTGTCAAATGTTAAGGAGCATATACTCAAAAAGTCCACGGTTGACATTATGGACTTTTTAAGCCAAAGAAGCCTGAAAAGTTTTAAATTATTAAAACTTCTAGATTTTAGTTGCGCAGGTTCGACAGCAGTGCTCAGGCAGCTTACGGTGAAGGCTGACATTGGCTGTCACCCTTTGCCTTCCCGCGTTTATTGATGCAGTTGAGAAGTGTTTTTATGGAGGCACACTGCCATGCGGCCTGTAATTGCCGGTCAAGGCACGTTCACCAGAGTTCATAAAGGTTCCTGTGTAAATATATTCAGGTTGGCCTAGTGTCACCTCATACAAAAAAAAGACAGCCTCTGTCTGATGAATGGAAGAGGAGGGGGATTTCATCGCCTCAGTAGACCCAGAGAGGTGAATGCATACTAACTGTACAAGCTCCACACACACATGCCACACAACCTGCTGTCCTGCTGTCCCAAAGAAGATTAAGATATATTACACTCCAAACCAGCAAGCACGTCCTTGCTTTATTTCACTTGTAAGTTCCCTTCTTTTTCTCTTCTAATCCGTCTTTTCTTCTTTCATTACAGCTACAAATGTTGGCCCTCTATGCCCTAGTACGCGGATATTTATGAATGATAATGAGAATGATCTGCATCCTAAGTCTCTGTGTTCCCAAGAGTTCATTACGACTGAGTCATTCTGACAAAAGACACATGTTTGAAGCTTGAATGCAGGCAAAGTTACAGGTTTTAACCCTATAACGCCAAATGTATTTGATACATGAGTTTTGAAGCCCTCTACATGATCAGTGTGACATTTTTTGTCTTGAAAAACCTGATGTATACAATTAGATACATTCAATACATGGATAATCCACCAGGCGGGAGAAATTCATTCACCAGAGGCCTTTCCAGTGACACTACAAGATTGTCATTAATGAGGAAGGAGGCAGAACTTTGGCAATTTTGAAAAGGAATACTGATATGTTGGACATGTTTGTGTTACATTATGTTTTGTTTGTTCAAAAATATAAATTCTGAGCCTTGAGACCCGACGTATCAAATACAACACAAAATTTAAACTCATACATGGAAACTGATATTTGAAAAAAAATGTTTTTTGATTGTTCAGACGGACCAATAAAGGCTCCACTTTCAAAGAACTGAATTTTCTGTCAATGATTTAATGGTTTCAGGTTTAAAGGGTTAACTTGACTTGGACAGGTCCTGTCTTCTAGTGTGCTACTAGTTTGTAACGCACTTTCACTTGTTTAGTGTAAACAAGCAAAGTTTTATCACAGCGGCGCTTGTTTCAGCAAACACACCTGATTTGCAGTGGATAAAAATTGAAAATTACCAGACTCCGCTGGCTAATGTTGTCACATGAAATCACTAGTGAAGAAGGCTAACTTTTCAGAGGCTATGTGGTGTGTTTGCGCCCTTTGCTGTTATGTTTGCAGGTTGTTCTGTGGAAATGTGAGTGTTACAGGAAGAGAGTGGGAATGTGTTGTGGTTGAGCAGTGACCCAGATCAGACGGTGACATCTCTGTCCACTCAAGGGATGCTGTGGGACGAGATGTTCTGCTGTTACTGCAGCATTGGCAAGACTGCAAGCAAAAATCCATCATAAAAGGTCATTTTGTCTAATATTTATACTATATGTGTTGTTTTGAGTGAAACAAGAGGGTTATGTGTTCAACCCAAAATGTCCATCCAATCAGCAGAAAAACATGCATTGTAGAACATAGGATTTCATCGTGTCTGTTTAAAAGTATTCGTCCTCTCAAGATTTCTAGATGCATGTTACACATTAGAGTGTTTTAACTCTTTGCAACACTCAGCATTGTGTTTATATGTAGCTTACCATTGATAGAACTTGGTTGTTGTATTAAAGATACCATGCCAATGTCCATAGAGGTACAATAAACTGACAATGGATTGTGATGTTCTAACCAAACATGATCTTTTTCCTAAACCTAACCAAAGTGTTTTTATTGCCTACATCTATAAATAAGAAGCAGGGGGTAACTCTTGTCTCTATAGATTTTGTATGTCACCATTAAACCTGACCACTTCCACCTATTGACGAAAGGTGAAAAGTAGTATGACCAAACCCAAACATAACCCTGAATAATACCCTGACATCTGAAACACCAACCTAATAAAGAGCTGCAGGTGCCTAAACTTAACCATAAAAATGATTTATTATATGTCAAACTGAACAGAAATTCTACAATTACACTTCAGCAAATTGCATCTCAAGTGGTCGGAAAAAGTAAAGTAAGAGATAAGAGATTCAGATAGAAATCATTACGTAAAATAAATAAAAAGATAAATCCATCAACCAAATGCTTTTCTAAATAACAATGTCTTGAGCTGCTTTTTAAAAGAGCCCATGGAGTCAACCACACCGAGGGACAGGGGCAGGTCATTCCAGAGTCTGGGGGCTACATCCTGAAAGGACAGGTCTCCCCAGGTTTTCAAAACAAGTCTTTGGGACCTTCAGGAGGCTCTGGCCGGAAGACCTAAGGGTGCGCCCTGTGGAGTAGGGGCACAACAAGTTGGAAATACAGGGTGGGGAAGCAAAATTTACAATGAACATTTAGTTGTTTTTTCTCAGCAGGCACTACGTCAATTGTTTTGAAACCAAACATATTGATGTCATAATCCTAACACTATTATCCATACCTTTTCAGAAACTTTTTCCCATATGAGTAATCAGGAAAGCAAATGTCAAAGAGTGTGTGATTTGCTGAATGCACTCGTCACACCAAAGGAGATTTCAAATATAGTTGGAGTGTCCATAAAGACTGTGTATAATGTAAAGAAGAGAATGACTATGAGCAAACTATTATGAGAAAGTCTGGAAGATACTATTAAAGAAGAATGGGAGAAGTTGTCACCCGAATATTTGAGGAACACTTGCGCAAGTTTCAGGAAGCGTGTGAAGGCAGTTATTGAGAAAGAAGGAGAACACATAGAATAAAACCATTTTCTATTATGTAAATTTTCTTGTGGCAAATAAATTCTCATGACTTTCAATAAACTAATTGGTCATACACTGTCTTTCAATCCCTGCCTCAAAATATTGTAAATTTTGCTTCCCCACCCTGTATACTGGGGGGCCTGACCACGCAGTGCCCGGAAAGTCAGGACTAAAATTTTAAAATGAAATTTGACTGGAAGCCAATGAAGAGCTGACAAAACGGGGGTGATGTGGGCTGTTTGAAAAACATAAAAATACAACCAACTTAAGTTGATTCAGTTTTTGGGCTCTAGAAAACCAACCCCATAATTCAGACTTTGGCTAATCACAAGCATTTTGGGACAGGTAATAAGTTTAATATGTGATCAACAGCTGGAATTATCCATTGCTGTTTAGGTCAAGTCAAGCAGGAGATTGAGGAGGAGGAGAAACACCATGTCATTCCATGCTATGGTTGTCTCTTCTGAATATAAATCACCTCAGTTTGTGAATTTCCCATATAGATTCATCTAATACCGGAAGGACCTTTGAGACATTTATGCAGAGCAGCAGAACCTGGCCAAGTGTGCGTGCGTATCCATGCAAAATTAAAAGCAATGACTTGGCATTAAACGCTATTGTCCCTCCTCTCCTCACTGGCCTGCTTTTACAACCTAATTGCAGTACCCAGTGTCCTCTGCTACAGACCACTCAGAGCACAGTGCTTTGGCAAATTGATTTCATATGTGGTGCTGCTTGTGAGTCTCAGCCTTCCTTCTTCCCCTGGCTCTATCTTGGCTAATTACTGTGATTGATTAATCGACTCGCGTGACATATCTCGTGGTCCTGTGAAGCTTTCTCTGTCACCCCAATCACACGGTTAAAGAAATTATAAGGGAAGTCAAGGTTAAAAGTGCAAAATATCTGGCACAAACCAGTGCTGTTGACTCAGTGGATCACTCCTAATCAATTTCCATGGAGCTGCTATTCTCTTTTGATCACACCGTGACAAAAGAAAGCTTCTCAAGCAACTCATTCTTCTTTAGGTTAGCAGCACTTGACCCAGGAAGTGAATTAAAGGATCAAAGAAAGGAGTAGCATGATGCATCAGTGGAAGCTGCAGAAGAACAAATATCAAGTCTAAGTATTGTTTCAAGTGACAGACGCTGTGTTTCGAGCTGTGTAAACCACATCTTCTCACTCAACATTAAACATTAGTATGACGGCAGAATAAGAAGGATAGGCCCATTGCCTAGTGTCATGATGTGCAGAAAGGAGAGTCTTGGGAATTATAGATCAAAAAAGACCCAGTGAAATCACTTGGGTAATAGAATTATTCACAGATATATTTTTTTCATTGTCATAAATGTACCAGAGAAGCTACTGAGATTGGACATTACTTATAAGTTCTCACGGGATTGTGATGGAAACGCAAGTCGTCACTTTTCTTTCTTACTTTCTATTTTTTTTTATGAAACAGTTAATCTCAATAGTATCCTATTCATTCGCAGGCCCGAGGCACCAATGTGCATAACTTCAAATATGTCTCTGTGTACAGATCATAAGCCATTAGTGCATCTGTGGGACTGTTAAAAGTGACAGATTGCATCCCAGTGGTGCAGTACTTAGTAAACACAACTAAAGAGACACCCTGTCAGGGCACACTGATCTGGCCCATTACCTCTAACCTCTATGTGTTCTCTACTCTCACTGGGATGGAATATGAGGCAACACATGGCTAGACATGCTTACACAAACACATATATAACCAGGCTGTTTTGCCTCATGGGAGTAGTTTGTAGGTTAGACTAAATATTGCTTAGTAAATTGCTTCACCTGCTGTGTTTCAGCATCAAGATGAATAGTGATCAACACATTAGCCGCTAATAAATGATGCCATTGTGGTTTTGTGCAAACCATAGATACTACAGCTTAAATCTAAGGGTGACCGGGCCTTTTCCATCAGGGCCCCTCGACTTTGAAAAGGCCTGCCTGAGGAGAGTGAGGCTTGCGGAATCAGTGACATCTTTTAAATCACTTCTTAAAACACATTTTTAGACTTGCTTTTATGTTTTTATTAAGTGTCATATTTCTGCATTGTTGTACACATCTCTCCTAATGTGTTGCTTCTGTTTTAGTGTTCTTACTTGCATCTTGTATCCTGCTGTTGTGCCCTTCACTTTGTCTGTCAAAAGCACTTTGTTTTTAAAAGGTGCTATATAAATAACACTATTATTATTATTATTATTATTATTATTATTATTATATTATTATTATTATGTTTTATAGTAGGTGTATAACTGTGGCATTAACATGTGTTTCAGAAATTAAGTTCATATGTAAGGAATTAATTATTTTTGTTGTTAGGATTACGCAGAAATCCTATCAGCAAACAGTGCCAACAGCAGGTTGTAGTCACCTTTTTTACTGTCAGCAAATAAGATGACATTCACATGGGCAGCTGCAGATGTTTATCTGTTTTTGTTCAAAAGATTCTGTCTGATGTGACAGTTCAGCTACCGCATCTGAGTGTAACCACACTCCAGTACTGTTTCAGCAGTACTCAGATGAGTTTAACATGCAGATGACTCGATATGCAGATGATGCACAGATATGCGTCTCTAACCAGATGACCCCAGGCCACAGACTTACTGTGTCAATGTTGTTGTGAGCCATTAGATTAACCAAATTTTATTCAAATAACAAAGACAAAACATAGACTAGTTAGTTTGGCAACAAAGAGAAGAGGATTAATATCAAAGCTCTAAAATCCAAATGCCAAGTTTATTATCTTGTCATGCTTGCAGTAAAGTAATGAGCAAAAAAATAAATAAATCTTCCGTCAACTTAGTTTGAAAGAGAGTTCAAACTAAACACATACTAACTATAGTACTTACTTTACTTACTAAACGTGCTTTTCTACTGAAAACACTAGAGCAAATTGTCAGCAGAGCTTAGATTTGACCCAAATGTAAAATCCAGGTTTTCAATGTTACTGTTTTCATACATCTGTAACTGAATCTGTAATAAATGCAGTATCCTTATATTGCAAGTCTCACTTAATTGCACTGTAAGCCTTATTGGATATGTAACCGTGGAGTACTGTAAACTGTAGTATCTTTAATTGTATGTCTTAATATTTTAGTTCTGTTGATGATATCAGAAGCACAGTGACTTGCCTGTTTATTGAATGGACAATGGAATTTACATGTTCTTTAGTTTTTTCTGCTCTTTTGTTCGTAAAAAAATATAGAATAGCAACACTTTTTCTTGTGAGTGGGATGCAGTGATATGTCACGATTAATAATACTTGTTTACTGTGGTGTACAACCTGCAATAAAAATTAAAAAAGGCCTAAAATGAAATTAATTCTGAATGGTTGACAGGATCCACAGATACAAAAACCTCTGGCCCATTTTTACTTAAAATGTATAACCTTGCTTAGTGCACTACAAATCCCTTCTCTTCTCCAGCCTTTAGTCAGTGCAAAGTGACAAAGAGATAACAAGTGTGGAGTGTCGGCCTGTAACACAGCACCAGGTGTTGGAGATAATGTTCCGCTGGAGCATTATTTGGCAGGTGGTGCAAAGTTCATCATAGCTGCAGTTTTGATCGATGGCACATTGCAGATTGAGTCCTCAACCAAGAGCTGTTAATAAATCCTGACTCAGACAAACAGACGTTGTGAAGTAGTGTTAGAGAGACTGGCAAAAATGCCTATTGATCCACTGGACGAGCACAGGACAGTATGCCAAACTGGGTTTTTTGATGTATAAAGCTGATGGTGCAAAAGAGGTAGGGGAAGAATAGAAAATCAAAGACACTCAAGATGTTACTGTTGAAAGTGGTTTGGTTGTACCTTACAAACAAAAATGAGGGATTTTAAGCTATGACACTTCAAAGATCCCTCGAGAGAAATAAATCTCTGCTTTTCTTTTACTATACCCTGTAGCCTGCAGCTCAGCAATGGCCAAGTCCAGGTTTCCCCATAGCTGTAAGTAGGGCTGCTCGATTATAGGAAAAAGATAATCACGATTATTTTAGCAATAATTGAAATCACGATTATTAAAAACGATTATTTGTTAACCTTAAAGTTGTTTATTTTTTTCTTGCAAAACAATGTAAGATATACTCTTTAAACATAAATAAAGCTTTTAACCACTAAAACAAAGTATGTTCACTTTTGTACGAAACAAAAAAATCTTTGAATGCAAATAAGTGTACTGTAAATTCAAGTATGTTTCCTATTGTGAATAAATAGTGCACTGTAATTAAACTGCTATAGACTTGCCATAGAACTGTAGCAATAAAAAAAAAAAACCTCACGTAAAGTGCAAATTGTAAATTCAAGAATGTTCAATGTAGTATGAAACATAGTAAATTCAGTGGCGTGCTGTGAGGTTTCAGTTCAGGCCTTCTGTATACATCAGCCATCTAGAATACGCACATTAGGGTTATACAGGTTAGGTTAGGTTAATACGGGAGTTGCAGCGTAAAGAGATTCGGAGACTGAAGATTGCATTGCAGGCGAAGTTGTAAACGGAGTTGTTTTTTGTTTAGTTTTTCATTAGATTATGATAAAGGTGGCGGTGGTTAAACTTTAGATGGTTAAAAAGGTTTGTTGTGTTACCGGTCGGTGCGGACACAACTAACGAAACACTTTTTGCACGTGATGTGTTTTTGCTCTTTATCTTCTTCATCAAACCCAAAGTGATTCCATACAATTGAATTTGACTTGCCTTTTTGTTTACCAAGCACTTCTGCTGTGATTCTCCTGCCGTTTTTCCAGACCGCTAGGTACAACTGTCCTCTTGGGGTGGACCTGCCGGCTAGCTGGCAGCAGTAGCTTAGAGGGGGCGGGGCAGAGCAGCTCATGGTAGCTTGCGTGCGCGTGAATTAAAACAACTCAAAATTAATAATCGTTTTTTCTCGATTACATAATTTTTGTAATTGTTGCGTGTAATAATCGAAATCGTAATCGAATTTCGATTAATTGCACAGCCCTAGCTGTAAGTACACCAGGTGAAAATAAGAGGACTTTTTAAAAATATTTTTTACAAATCAGTAGCCATGTTACTTCTTCATGATGTATATTATGTATTAGATTAGATCAAATTAGATTCAGCTTTATTGTCACTGTCACAAGAACAAAGCAACAAAATGCAGCTTGCATCTAAACAGAAGTGCTTAGCAGTGATTAAATATTATATATTACAGCCTAAAATATGATAGCATATTATACAGTGTGCACAGGAAATGTGGTATGAATGCTATATAGTATACATCTACTTGAATGTCTATTATGTATCTAGTTTTTCCTTCCTCACAACACAAGTGCCAGTGTGCTTAAACACCCAACTGCTATAGCAGAAATTTGGATTCATTCCTGGTCATGTAAATTCCTTAAAACCATCACTATGTAAAGGTCTAAATTGTTAAATGATGTATTTTTCATTGCCAGAAAACTGATTTATCATTCACTGTAGGGTTGAAAATGAGGGCTAACTGATTAGCATGCTAATTGATGTAAATATATTTCTTCAAGACAATACACCAACATCTTTAGCATACAATATACCTGCCTCATATTCATAAATATTTAAGGGATATAAGATGTTTTAAAGTGATATTTTGCTTTTTTAATGGAATTATGCATTTTAAAACATTTCCCTGTGGTCTACATAAATTGTAAATGCTATGCTTGGGTCTGAATTCTTCATTAATTCAACTCCACAGATTCATCTTCAACCCTATTTCTGACTGACACCAGAAAGGTCATTTTGAGCACTGGCCCTTTAAATAAACATGAGCCACCCCCTCCGGGTTGTTGACTGTGCGACTCTGTCCTGTTCAACCAACAACTGAGCATTTTAGGTAATCAGCTCGAAGTTTGGACATATTTTCTGTATGGATTACAATCACTGCTGCTGACAAACAATTATGGCACATCAGAGAAATGTTTGTCAAGCCTTGACCTTATATGTGCAAATGTCGTGACGTAACTAGTTATACACATAATAAATTAAGAAGGAATTAAAACAGGTAGTAGAAATCAACTCGATTTTTGCCAAAATGAATATGCATGAATAGCTTTGCAGCACCTGGAGGGTTCAAATCCAAACTTTTTGAATTATTAGGGTCCAAATACACAAATAAATGAACCAAAGACTAATAAAAGTGGGTTTAGCTAAATATGACCCCTTTAAGCACACATATAACAGTTGGCAACCTTAAATCCCTTATTTAAAAGCAACTGTCTACTTGTACAGTACGCTTACTTCGACTATGACTCAACTCCTACAACTTCAAAAACTACCTACATGTGCACATTATCCCATTTAAGAACCTCAGCAAGATCAGCTGCAGGTCTGAAACGCATCTGAAAGGTGAATAATCGTGTAAGGTACTGCGGTAAACGAATCTATGGGAGCCTGTGGAAGGAACACAACAAAGTGTAACACAGAAAGAACGAGAATCTAGACAGCGAGATAAGACGATGTGATAGACGTGGTTGGTATATATAACCCCCACACAACACAATCTAGAGGGCTTTTTTCGCTGATGTCTGTGACATGATGATCCTTGACATACGTCAGGTCGTCATTACCATCCTCAGATCAACCATGAGACATTTCCATCTCAACCAATGTTTATCTGTGCATGAGCTTTCTGCGTTGTAGAGTTTAGAGAAGTTTATTGTGTGCCATCAGATGTGTACACGACCCCCATCGCAACAGATATGCAAAGTTAAGGAAGATACAAGCCAACAGTAATAAGTAAACTCAAGAAAAGTCTATTGATTTAATGAAGCCTTTTCATTCTCCTCGCCTTTACATTTGTTTTGGGTGATTTGTATGTGGGTTTAATGATATGAGCACCACTTAGAGAAATGACAATAGAATCTGTAATGAAAGACGACTTTCATTAGACAATCAGCCTGAACTGTCCACTTGGATGCTTTATGACACCCACAGTGAGGGAATGAGAGAGCGAGCAAGAAAGAGAGAGAGAGAGAGAGAGAGAGAGAGAGAGAGAGAGGAACTGTGGGAGACAGTGAGAGGGAGAGAAATGCCAAAGTCAGACCCTCCTGAACGTGACCAGACTAGAATGTTGTGGTGAATTACTGGTAAAGCTCCACAGAGAAATGCTTCCTTTACTCCACCAGTCTGCATTGTCGAAAAACAGGGAACAGTATAAGCCATAGATTTAAAAAAAAAAAAAAAAAAAAAAAACTATTCTGGTTGCACGCAGAGAATATTCACCCACTCAACATTCACACTGTATCCATTTAAAAAACATCTATGCAAAGTGCCCTCTGCCTACACTGCCAATTCTCTGTATTCACATTCCGAAAATAACTGTCTTCAATGCGGACCTGTAATAAATTATGTTTTCAAGCAGAGGACTTTGGGGATCACAAGTGGGCAGCTTCCACTTCTCGTGCTGCGAGTCTCAAGCTGCCAAGGAAACAATGGTCAAAGAATATGTTGAGCAATCACTCACTCCCATACACTCTCTTGCTGTGACTGGTTTATTGCAGGAAATGCAGCTAACAGCTTCACGTGATGGACGCTGCTGTCAAGTGTTGCTCTGAGAGTGAGTGGGACAAGTGTGTTACTCCCATGGGGGACAAAAGCATACACAGAAATATAAACATACTCTTGGCTGCATCCATGCTGTGTGGTAACACCTACGTGATCTGGAAATTAATTCCACTGCTGAAACCCACATCTAGGCTTCAGTAGCGCTTTTATAATAACAATAATACTTTAAATTACATACCATATTACACAAAGCTCTAGTTTCCTTGGCAGTTAACCCATAAAGACCTAGTGCTACTTTTATGGCAATTCTCAAATGAATTTTTCCTCTCCATTTAACCTTTCTAAAGTGATTTACCACCATTTATTATAATATCTTCTATGTTTTGCATTTTTCAATGTAAATCATGTATTTTTCTACATTTAATGTAGATGTTCATGAAAACTCAGACTTCATTCCATTCAAAGGTTATTATATAAAACAGAGAATACTGAAGAAAAAGTCAAATTTTCCACAAAGATATCAATAACTGAACGTATAAATAAGTATCTCCATCCACTACCATTGATCCAACTCCATGAGTTTTACTGGTGAATCAATGTTGTAGAAGATGACGGTGTTGCACATTCACTACGGAGTCTTTGAATGTCCAAATGGGTCATATCTGATGACAATGAAAAGATTAAAAAAATTTTTTATCATAATTATAATAATTTACAAGTATTGTTAGGAATAATGCATCAACAGGTATTAAACATTTTATATCAGTAGGTGGTTTTGGTCAATGGTGGATGTTTGGGTCTTTATGGGTTAATTCAAAGCAGTTTCACATAAAAAAACAGCAATTATTGAATGAACTGAATGCTTATTATTTTTCTGATTTCTGTTACCCTAATAATAAATTACATATTTCTGAAATGCGGACCAAACTAGACATTTGCAGACATCATCTGAAGGGAAACAGTGATATTTTCCACAGTTTTTTCATTTTATCGATCAAACTTCGACTGGCTTGTCTGTCGCCTTCACCCAGTGTATATATTTAGAGTTTTATTTTGATAAACATAGGGTCTTAAATCTATACCTGCTATGACCTATATATGAGTAACAGAATAGAATAGAATAGAATAGAATAGAATGCCTTTATTGTCATTATACATATGTACAACGAAAGTGTAAGAGACAACTCTCTGGTGGTGCGTAGTGCAAAAGTTTAAGAAAAGAAGTGTAGATATATATACAGTATAAAAACAGGCATGTCACCAACCAGGAAAACAGTAGAGCTAAGTATATATTGCACTTGACCCTGGCTGAACACTGTGACATATGTTAAATATATGTCCTTTGTGAGGTATTGTCATTGCAGTGCAGTAAATCTTAGGCTAAGAGTTGATGTTCCTAGGCGAGCAATTTAGGTCTGTTGATAGTGGTTCAATAGACATCAGTCAACATTAAAAGTGGTTGATTAGTCTATAACAAGGTCTTTTTATGTTAGAAGTAAAATATGTTTGTTTGGTTTGGAAACTGTAAAAGGTTAAATTATATTTATAACTATTATTGTGTTTTTACATTATGGTAACCACAAACACCAGGAGATATTTGTACAAGTCACTGACGATGATGCTTTTTTTTTTTTTTAGGTATTAAAATCTGGTATGTAATGTCAGGGCATTTCTCATGCTTTGTACTATCTCAATAATTTAGTCTGGTACCCATAAATTCACATAAATTATTACCCCAAACTCAAATTTGACAATCCTTCATATTAAGCGCTCTACAAATCTCTTTGAAAATACAAAAACAAAACTTGGAAAAAGGAACATACTTATATTGCTGTAAGTCCCATCAGTAACTAAAGAAAACAGCCTCTGGACCTAAAAAGCAGTTCTGAAGACCATTCACTCTCTCTCAGGTGAGTCAGAGTAACAGCCAGTCAATATATATCTAGTGTTCTGTGCTACTGTCCAATAGCACTTTATCTATTTCTTTCTCACAACACACACATAGACCCGTTCACCTTGTTGAGACAAGTTGACACATATCAGCACTGCAGGTGTAATCCATACGCGAGCTAAATGTCAGTGTCTCGAGTCCATAGGGTATAGGGTTAAAAGGAAGAGCAGAAAGGATGGGGGGCTACCTAGAGGGATCAAAACTCATTGGGTTCTCAGATCTCCTAACAGGAAAAAATAAGTTGCATTCACCAAGGGAGCTGTGTGTTGTCAGCAATGGATGAATAAAAAAAAAAAAGAAGAAGAAAAGAAAACCTCATGGGAAATAGAGTTTGCAAAAGTTACCAGAATGGAAAACTAAGACATAAGTTTGTTCGGGAACATTGTCTGCAAAATGGTGCAACTACTGAGCTGTGATAGAGCAAGAACGCCACTTTTTTTTTTTTTTCTTTCTTTCTTGCAACAACCAAAAAGTAATGCAGATATTCAAAGTGCTTTCAAATCCAGATTGAAGCACTTTATGCTCTCTATTTACAGTATCAAAGGTGCTGCAGGACTTGCTTTCAACATCTCAAGGGAACACTGCTGGAAGATGAAAATGTATTATGGTGCTTTGCAAAACAATTGAGTGCCAAAGAAAATTACAAGTCAAATAGCTGTGAGTTCCACTTAGTAGCAAGCGGTGAATGAGGATCTGGCAATTTGCGAGCGTCAGGCGTTATTTACATTGCCTCAAAGTGGATGGTGATGGGGAAGAAAATCAATGTGGATGCAAACAGTGTAATGGCAGGGTAATGTATTCCCCTGGGCAAGCAGCACAGACGAAGTCCTGTCAGAGTCATGCCGAGTGGAGGCGGAATTCAGTTGCTGTTTTCACCAGATCTTCCTATTGCCACATTCAATCCACATGCACATACTTGCTCCTGAAAGTCAGTCTTCGGGGCTGTCTTTTTCCCGCTGCTTACTCAGAATGCTAACTCTGCAGGGCCGTCAATCAAAGCGCTGGATGGTGCGGTGAACAAGAGTGTAGAAAAATCAGATTCACATATGCAAAGGAAGTGTTTGTGTACAGTAGACTGTTTCTATCAACACACACGTCGACACGCATCAGGAAAACAGGGGGTGGGAAAAGTGACTTGCTTTCCTTTGAGTTGTTGTGGATCAATCAGAGAATGTGTTTTTTGACCCTGATCCCTGGCCTTCCTTCCCTGAAAGGAACACTGGACCTGTCCATCACTATCAATCAATACCTGCAGCACCTAGCAGCAGCATCCAGTATCTAGCAAACCTACAGGCATGTTAACACTGTACATACTCGGATCTGGAACAGGAAAGTACCTGGTTTGGTTTTTTGGTTCTGGTTTGCCACAAGTATCAGATAATAGGGGCGGGCGGATGAATCCAAATATAGAGGGTATGCACATACGTCACTTCCCCCCGGGCCACGCCCCTTTAAGTCAGACTGAGTGGCAAAACCCAACCTGCTCAACATGATGGAGTATAGCAGCGTGTACTGACCCCAGTGAATATATGCATGATCTACTGGTACTGAGGAGATTTACGCCTAGTTCAGATCAAGTATTTTATCCAACACAGATACTACTGCTGTGGATGAGCAGGGGACCACTGGATTCTGGGAAATCAGGAGATTTTTCCCACCTGTTTTTAAATTACGACATTGTTCTTGTAATATTATAGCTTTATTGTCGGAATATGATGACTTTAATCTCACAAATGAATGACATTTTTGTTAAATTACGAGGGTTTTTTATAACTACGACTTCATTCTCATAACATTGTGATTCTTTTTGTATTCGACTTTATTCTCATAAAATTATGGGTTTTATATCGATATTTTATGACTTTATACTCGTAGTGACAAGTGTTTTTTTTTTTTCCCTTATGTGGCCCTAACACGCTGTCATAGCTTTATTTTCCAGTTCCTACGTATTTGAAAAACTAGGTTAGCCTCAGTTTAAGTTAGTTTACTAATCATGTAGGAGCACAAGGTTCAGAATCACAAAATGAAGACAAAAACCATGAAAGATCTGATCATGAAACCAAGAGCTTTACTAAGAAGTAACGTTAGACAAAACAATACGTCATTTAAGGTCTGATTTTACCCAAAAATACAGCATAAATTAATGTGAGTTGACACCAAACAGGATCCACAGATCTAGGTTTGGTTTCCTGGATTGGTGGATCCATCTACTTCTCTTTCTTTGTCTTTCGGCGTCTGTAAAACGATAGCTCCGACTGCTTTTCAAACCTGTTCATACAATCAATCGCACAACACTCTCTCCTGTTTTTTATTAAATACTGTTCTTAAGTTTAGACAGTATTGAAGCCAACGCTGCCACTCTACTCCCTCTTTCTGCCACTCAGTGGGTGGAACCGCGGTGACTTCCGCCAGTGGTGACGTCACATGCATACCCTCTATTGATACTATCAATACCAAGTCTGTATTGGTATCAGATCGATACTAGCGTGGTGAGATTGATACTTCAGTTTTAGTTTTTCTCTTATACTCATTGCTGCGGTTTCGTCAAAGAGGCGACAGCCAGGTCGCTGGACTCCCTGCTTCTGTCTTAGTGCGGAGCAGACACACTTTAGTTCTCCTCCCCCCTCTTGTTTTCGATGTTGCGCCGTCACATGACTCAGCAGCGCAAAACAAAAGCAAACAGTAAGCCGCCAGCTCAGGTGCACCTGCCCACCACACACACACACACACATGCACAGACTGAGACACAGAGCAGAAATGCATGGAAGAGCAGCGGCATGTTGTTATATTTTCAGGCTGAAATGAGA
>NC_043967.1:23727772-23850272 GCF_902148855.1 Sphaeramia orbicularis
CTACAATGACAAAAATGCATTGCTGGGTCTCAGGAGGATATATACACTTGAGGATCCTATTAATGTGATTGCAGCTTCTTTATCATTAGAGCAGGATTTTCTGTGTACCTGTGAGAACATGTGAAAAAAAGTGAAGATGTATCATCAGTGTCACATTATTTATAATGTAAGGGTGCTGAACATGTTGGATGGTCCCTGTAGAAACTTTTTTCCTAGTGTTCCAACAGTGTCTAGTCTCACCACTGGGTGTATTATTAGTATGATTTCCTGTAATGACTGCACACTTCACTTGCTCCTGTCACGATCTTACCGAAAGGCTCTCTAACAACATAAAACTATTTTCTTATCATCTTTTATTCACTCTTATCATCTGCCATTGTACAAAAGCAGCCCTGCTTGTGCTTCTGTTTTGTGCCATAAAGTATTATGTAATCCATCACATTTCCAATAAAGTCAAGCCCAATGGCTTACTATATATCGTAGAGGCTGGCAGAACCTGCCACTCTTCGGGTGATTGTCTTGTTTATTTATGGTAATTATACTAATGTTTCAAAATTAATGTGGTCATGACATTAAGATGTGGAAATGGAACACCTTTAAGATCTATTAAAGGGGGGTTTAATGTTCAAGGGAAGTTGTGTTAACGACTCTTAACCAAAGTGTACTTCAGTGAAAAATGGGACCAGGAAAGAGCGGCAGTGGCATTTGCAGGACATCCTTTTACTGCTTTGAAAACGCAGGAGAGAATTATACTTCACAAACACATAAAGTGTCTTCTGATATGTATGCTAATGAGGGCTGTTGCTTACCAGGCACTTCTGTGGTTGTTTAAGTCAAAGTCATGGGGACACTTTGTATTTAATCTCAAGACACGGAACACAAATGCATATACACAGACACAGTATGTGTACCTACAGTGTATTCTCCCCAACAACTGAGGGCATAAATTCTAATTCTCCATGTGCAAATGACATTTCCCCAACTGTGTCCATCTCATCTATAAACCTTAAACACCTGCATTTTTCTACGGCGAAGATATACTCCGAGGTACCCTTCCACCCCGTTCTCATTAATACTGCAGGAAAAGAGGCAGTGGAAAAAGTAAACAGAAAGCAAAGAGATTTTCTTTTTTTCAAACTAAATAAATAAAACTGAGAGAGAAAAAAGCCTGCAAAAAAAGAGGTGGAAGACTTATTTTGCAAGCTAATAACTGCTGTGCTCTGAATAAAAAACATTTTTGTGTTCTCCTGCCTCAGGACATAAAAAAAACGGCTTTAAAAAAATACAGCTTCTACCAAAAAGCCAGGTATGTGCACTAAAGAGAGATTTAGTCTAGTAAGAGTGTCTGGTGGCGACCCCGCGGAGCTCTCTAAGGATCAATTAAAAACCGAAGGCGCAGTCTCTAGTTAATTTAATGAAAACGGAGCCCTGTTTCTATATAAAGTAAGCTTTATCAGTAAGACAGAACACAAATTCGCCTTGTGTGAGGACAAACAGCACATCAAATATCCCACGCTGAGTGAGAAAACAGAGCTATGATGGAAAGGGATTCTACAGCATTTCTATCGGCATCTACTGCGTCAACCGTGTCTTTACGTAGAAGTCAATGACACCAGTGAACTCAGAGCTGAAGTCAAGAGCAGTGACAGGAGAATTAACCGGGCGTACATGTCTTTGACACACCCAGCAAAGGAAAACACGCAAACTCTGGAACATCCTTATATATGGCACCAATGCTAAGCCCCATGCCACCCAATATATATGCAAATGTTATATGCTTAGTCTAGTTTATCCTTTTTTTCCCTCTCTCTCTCAAATTTTTTTCTTGCATTGACACCAAACTTAGACAACCCTACAGCCCGATGAGCATACAGTACATCTTACTTTTGATGCTACTTTTAATCTTTTTCTGAAACCCTGGAGGTGACAAATCACCATAAAGGACTGGATTCTAATGGTACGCCACTACACTACAACACAATGGAATTACACTCAGTTTGTATTGAAGGGGTAATACTTTGCTAAATCCACTTTTATTAGTCTGAGGTACATTTATTTGTGTATTTGGACCCTAACAGTTCACAAGTTTGAATTTGAACCCTCCAGGTGCTGCAAAGCTATCTTTATTCAATTTGGCAGAAATTGAGTGGATTTCTACAACCTTTTAATTACTTAATTTGTTACATCTATAACTAGTTATGTCACGACATTTGCCCATATAAGGTCAAGACTTCCAACGAACATTTCTCCAAGTACGAAATAATTGTTTATCAGCAGCAGCAGATGTAGTCCATACAGAAAATATGTCCAAACTTCAAGCTGATTACCTAAAATATTCAGTTGTTGATTGTATTAACGAACACAAGTGGCTGAACGGGACAGAGCAGCTGAGTCAACAACCTGGAGGGGGTGGGGCATGAAGTGGCTCATCTGCATTTAAAGGGCCAGCGCTCAAAATGACCTTTCTAGTGTCTTACTCAGAAATAGGCTTGAAGACGGACCTGTGGAGTTGAATTAATGAAGAATTCAGACCCAATCATAGCATTTACAGTTTATGTCGACCACAGGGGAATGTTTTAAAATGCATAATTCTTTTTAAAAAAATGGAAACATCACTCCTTCAAGTGATTTATCACTATTTATTATTATTTATTCTCTTAATTTTGCTTTTTTTCCAGTGTAAATCATGTATTTTCCTATAGCTAATTTACTGATCATGTAGAAGTTTATAAAAACTCAGATTAAAATTGAGGGTTATTATATCAGAAACAGAAAAAACTGAAGAAAAAGTGACTATTTTCAGCAGAAAAAAGCAAAATATCACTCCTTTAAGTGATTTTTCTCTATTTATTATTTATTATTCTCTTAATTTAGCTTTTTTTCCAGCGTAAATCATGCATTTTCCTACATCTACTTTACTCTTAATATAGATGTTCATAAAAACTTAGATTAAATTTGAGGGTTATTATACCAGAAACAGAGAAAACTGAAGAAAAAGTGACTTTTTTCAGCAGAAAAAAAAGCAAAATATCATTCCTTTGAGTGATTTATCACTATTTTATTATATTATTCTCTTAATTTAGCTTTTTTTTTCAGTGTAAGTCTTGTATTTTCTTACATCTAATTAACTGATCATGCAGATGTTCATAAAATGTCAGATTAAAATTGAGGGTTATTATACCAGAAACAGAAAAACTGAAGAAAAAGTGACTTTTTTCAGCAGGGAAAAAAGCAAAATATCACTCCTTTAAATGATTTTTCACATTCATTATATATTCTCTTAATTTAGCTTTTTTCAGTGTAAATCATGTATTTTCCTACATCTAATTTACTCTTCATATAGACGTTCATAAAAACTCAGATTAAATTTGAGGGTTATTATACCAGAAACAGAAAACTGAAGAAAAAGTGACTTTTTTCAGCAGAAAAATAAAGCAAATATCACTCCTTTAAGACACCAAAAATGCCCAAAACCTAGATAACTGTCTTGGAAGTGTGAACTCAGATAGGAGCCTGTTCTACTGAATGAGTGCTGGTTTGTGTGCCAGTGTTCAGGATTCTTAGAACCTTGATGTCATCTGAAAAGACAGCCCATGTTCCCACCAGTTTTCAGCAGAGCATTTATTATCAAGGATGAATCATCAACAGATGGTGTTGCACAATACACAAAGGATCATGATATGATGACATATGACCCAATGCTTCAGTAGTCTCTGAAATCCAATTTAGATCCAACTAGTTTAGTATACAGCTCTCTCATGCTACTGTCTAATATTTTCTGAAAATGAGGAGGATGACCACATTTTCACCAAGGGGTTGTTGGTTCCAGCTGAAAAGCAACTGATTTATTTTGGGTTAAAATGCTTACAATTGTTCTAATTATGTGTTGGTGAAATACATTGAAGAATACTGTTAATTCATAGTCTGTCATTGGAGAAGCGCATCTAGAACAAGCAACAGCAGAATCCCAGCAGACCTAAAGTACAACCCTGGGTCTTATCACTGGAGGAGAAAATGAACACCTGCAGGCAGAGATTCCTCAGAAAAAGTGTTATTTTCTGTTCTTACATTGGGACAAATAAAACATCCTTTTATATAAAGGGCAATTTGAGCTATAATCAATTTTCTGATAAGCTGTGACAGTGGTGACAGGGGTAAGATAAGGAACTGATGGAGGTGCTATCAAACATGAGGTGATAACTGTAAAATATGGGATGAGCGATGAAGACACAGCCATAAATATAATTCTGACCTTTGCTCACCTTTACCCACTTCACTGGCTGCCCCCTTTTTTTTTTCTTTGTCCCGTCATATATTAAACTTTTAGGGTGAAAACGACCATGGGGAGCGACAGAAAAAAAGTCCTAAGCAAGCCGATGGAGGTCTCCTGAAGGGTGTTACAGCTCCCACAGTTGCTTTTCACCTCACCTATCCTCCCACCTCCCCCCTTTTCTTCTCTCTCTCTCTCTGTCTGGCTGACCATATTAGATTTTATGCGGAATTGTCTTGAGAGTGCAGTGCTAAATCAGTTTCCATTTCCCGGCCCCAAAGCTCCTCAGTCTGAGTCAGACTTTTGATGATTGTCCAAGAAATGTATTTTGGGCAAGGCAAGGTGATAGCCGGTGGGGGTATGTGGCGTGCTTGATTGAGGGGACTGAACAGCAAACCAGGCTTACAGCTTTCTATAAAGGAAAAAAAAAAAAAAAAAAAAAAAAAATACATGCAGCATTTTTTACTTGCATTCACATTTGGGATGTACATTCACAAACATTGCCTGTATTTAACTTTTGTTATTAAATGGTTAGAGGAAAAAAGAAATGGCCTATTTCCCTACTATATAAAATCAGACTTGCACATTCCCTGTAGGAGAGTTTTTTCATTGTCACATTTTGATTGAGGGAGTCAAGAATGTGCAAGACCAGTCAAATCCATTTACGTAACACTCGAACAGTTGTACATCCCAAACTGATGTGATGTGTCATTAAATTGTTAATGCCTTGCGGGATTTTGGACAAAGGTCGTCATCATCAGGAAATTCAGCAACCTTTCCACAGGCGGACTCAGTTTTTTTTTTTTTTTTCCTGCTCTAAATTCAGCGTTTTATGTCTTCCATTTTCTGTTGAAGGGCCAAGGTGTCAAACAACTTCACGCATAATCAGTGATGGGCGGAGTTTAGGTGTCAGAGGCCACTAGCTCCACATCAGGATCAAATGCTTTAAAATCACAGTTCAGGGCATGAATACATTGTGATATCACCTTTGATGGCTATACATGCATTTATGTGTGGGTGATTGCATGTGCGCAGCAGGAGCGAATGGAGAGAGAGAGAGAGGTGTTGTGGTGAAGATCGTCCCTGTTAATTGCAGCTACTTAGGCAGATCAATCAGAGCTCTGCTCAGTATGCAGGTCCTAAAGCTTACAGTGGACCAGGGGTCACAGTGACTTTAAAGCCAAAACTTTCAGCATTTTAATGAGGCTGTGTGAGTTATAGCACACAGGAGCCTAACCAAATGTACAAGCAGACGTGCAGATGAATTCCACCTTAACGTTCACAAACAGGAGGTAATAAATTTCCTTTCCATCTCATCGTCACGCTGCAGACCTCCTGATAACAAACACCTACAACACCGACGTCTAACTGTATAATTTCATTGATCTTGTTTTGGACTAAAATGATATGCAAGAGCAGGTTGTTGAAGATGATTAAGATTAGTTTATTAATATTTAGCCAGATTAGATGCAGCTTGATATGTGTGACAATATCCATCTAAAACTAGAAAAGGATAATATTTTATACAAGAGAAAGAACAGCCTAAAGTCCAATGAAAGGTGTTCTGTTTTTTATACTGGTGGTTATCAGATCGTAAAAGCATGTTATTCCATTTTACATAACAGCACTGCATTACTTGCATTATAACCATTATAGGGTATCATCTCTAAGACAGAAATCATTACTACTGTGAAAAGCAACACGTAATCTAAAGTGACGGAAAAAATTATTAGGTCATCAAAAGTTATCAAAAACAATGGTTATGCAATCAAGTACTAACTCCTGTGTGTATCATGTGACTAAAACAGACAGAAAAGAAAACATGCAATGCCTTAAAGCACTTTTTGGATGTACAATGCCATAGATATTGATGTAAGAACTGAAGTGATTTGGTTATTATCAAGAAAACATGGAAAATGGCTAGATATCAGCTCTGAAATTAAAACTATGAGCTATTTTTGTTGTTATCATTATATTTGTCCAAACAAATGTACCTTTAGTTGTACCAGACATTAAAATGTACAAGAAATTAACACAGATTGGTTTGAGTTTTTTTTTTTTGTACTTGTGTATTTTATTTTGTCTTTTGGTGTTCTGTTTGCCCATTTTATATGTGTGTGTTATTGTGGATGTATATGTGGGAATGGTATGAGAACTGGGGGGGGGGGGGCAAGTTCACAAATTTTGTAAGAAATGCCTTAATGATATCAATGCTGTTGTGGGAAAAAAAATGAAGAATGAAGAAAAGAAGGGGTGGTCTAATAATTTTTTTCCACAACTGTATTTGTTTTGGTCCTTGAAAACTACTTTTTTTTTTAATCCCTTTCTCATCACCATGGAACAAATGCTGTTCCAGTTCACATGCATTTCATCAACAAACAAACTGGTTCAGAAACCGCAATGTATAGGTTTCTTGCCTGAACAAAAAACAAAGATGTTTTCCCTTGACCTGAAGTGTGAACTGTTGTGATAGTGTTGAAGAAAAATTGGAGAAGGCCCTAACAATGGAGAAAGCTGAGGAACTTTGCCATAGATTACCAATGAAACCCTGTGTTTGGTGGTAATTTAATCATATACTGAGTTTAAAAAAAAAAACTAGAAGGCAGCACAAAGAGCAAGCTGTATGTCAATACAGTCAAAGATGGTTTTATCTGAACATAAAAACTCCTAATTAAAGTAAGTGTAAAACTTGAGGAGAATTATTGAGACTAAAAGAAGAGAAATAGAAAATGTGGAGCCATTAGTGTATTATCCACTATATGTTAGAAAATACCCTTCATTACAGTAGTTCCACTTAAAAATGACATGGCAGTATGAAATTATTCCACTTAATGCTCCACACAATGCTTAAAATACTCAGAACCTCAAGCATTTTTCTCACTTTTCTACAGCCTAGATAATTTCTTATGTTATCCTACATCCTAGCAAGTGTAATTATCGGACTGCACTGACACAGAAACTGTATCTTCTCAAATCAAGAATTTATTACTTATAGTTCAGCAGTTAATTTTTTGCAGTACACACAATCCACATCCTTCTGAGGTAAAATCCAATCAGTGTGGATCACCCTTAAGTCCAGAATGGCAATATTGAAGTGCTGGCAGTTGAGCTGCAGCCATGACCTTCAGATGTAACTCAGACCAGATATACTCAGGGGGTTTGAATGGACCAGGAGAGCCCCCACTCCAAACAGTTCAGTCATTTCTTCAAACAACAGCCATCGAAGCAGTAAAAACCATCACTCTTACACTATGAGTTAAGGCCAGAGGGTTAGAACAGGAGCCTGTAGGGTGGTTTTATCTCCTGGGTGGGCTTTTGTACACTGGACAGAAGTGCTAAGCAGAAAAAAAAAAAAAAAAACACTGCAAAATCCCAAACCCTCAATGATCAAGCAACTAAAGCTGAAGACCACAGTCAACGTTCTTCTTTCTATAGACACCCTGGTCCAACAGAGTCAAAATGTCTGCTCTCCTTCCTGTCTCAACCCTCATTTATTATTCATGTGCAGACCTCTGGCCCCATCAGAAAGCCTTGTTAAATCTTCTGAGGGATTCTTTTATTCCTCTTCCCACAACTCATTTTCTGCCCTCACAGAACATATATGGACACCGATTGAAAGACGTTTCCTTTTGGGAAGCCCAACACACACCAGCCTTCATCTAGCCCCCTTCTTCCTCATTCTTTTCTTTATATCATGAAGCTTCCCACAACTTTTGCGTTAAGGCACTTTATCTACAGTGGAATAAATCATCAAAGACACATTTGGTTGCACAAAGACAGTAAAATATGACAGCAATCGTGCCTTGACTGAAAATCCGAACCTATTAAACAATGTCACATCTGTCAGAGACATCAACATAGTTGGGTCATGAAGATGCTTCATGAATATTTATATAGATACATATAAAAGCTCATGTCATGTGTCAACTTCGACTGGTGATTTCAACCAAAAATATCCAAGTTCAAAATTACACATTATTTTGTGTTGTTGCCTCATTTTGCAGTGACAGGTAAAGCAAAATCTGTGAATAAATTGACAGCAAGCAACGGTAGATGAAATATTAAAATCCTTATTTAATTAAATGATTGACTAGTCTGTATGATTGGAAGGAAAACTATTATAGGAATTATAAGCACACTAAAAACTCGTCATAACCAGCGGAAAATGTCATGGTTGACCACTCCAAAGGACAAGGACCTTGAGTTTGAAAAAGAGTCTGAATTATATGATTTTAGAGACGATTTGGAAAAGTATTCAGTGAAGCAAAAAGAAAAGAAAATGCCATGATTGTAGTCTTCATTGTATTCTCAGACTAATAATACAGTACTAGTAAAAGTTATTTACATAAGGCACAAAGTAGTTACTGTGCAGTAAAACTATTTACTATTCCATATTATTTTAACAGTCACATTATTGCTGGATCCATGTGTATGTTGCATTTTATATACTGTTGGGAAGCTTATTCTATAGCACCATCCTAGTCAAAATTATTAGACCACCCTTGTTTTCTTCAATTTCTTGTTCATTTTAATGCCTGGTACAACTAAAGGTACATTTGTTTTGACAAATATAATGATAACAACAAAATAGCTCATAAGAGTTTAATTTCAGAGCTGATATCTATCCATTTTCCATGTTTTCTTGATAATAACCAAAATCACTTCAGTTCTTACATCAATATCTATGGCATTGTACTGATAAAAACAGTGCTTTTAGGCATTCCATGTTTTCTTTTCTGTCTGTTTTAGTCACATGATACACACAGAAGTTAGTACTTGATTGCATAACCATTGTTTTTGATGACTTTTGATGGTCTAATAATTTTTTCCACGACTGTAGATTACTTGTTGCTTTTCACAGTAGTAATGATTCCTGTTTTAGAGAAAATACCTTATAATGGTTATAATGCAATTATTGCAGTGCTGTTAGATTATGTAAAATGGAATAATGCTTCTGCAATCTGATAACCATCAGTATAAACAAATAGAACACCTTTCATTGGACTTTAGGCTGTTCTTTCTCATATAAAATATCCTTTGATTGCATAAGCATTGTTTTTGATGACTTTTGATGGTCTAATAAGTTTTTCTGTGACTGTATGCATGTAGTGTCTATTAAGAGCCATTAATCTCACCACAGTAAACTTTTTATGAACTCAAACAGGTCTGTTTTCAACCCATAATAATGTATAACTATGAGTATAAGTATAAACATTCTACTAGTGCTAGCAGGTAAAACACAAACTGATGCTCTGTAGAACTTTTGTTTTGCTCCAATTAAGTCTTATCTCTTTATAAAATAATATAAGAGATGTGTATTAAAAGAGTTACAGTCACCAAAAAAAAAAAATTAAAATGGAAGAGAGCAGGAGTATGACCTCATTAATTCATTCACCAAAACTTATTCTGAGGGTATGAAAAGTTAATCATTCTTGTGACCTTTCCGCTGCTTAAAAATGTGATGGTGACTTTTTGAGATGTTTTGATAAAAAGCATGCAGACAAGCAAATGAAATGGGGCAGAAACATGGACCCGAGGAGCTCAATTCATGGAAGTAAAGAATTTATTGCCACTTGTTCCACGATTGATCCCAGCGTCAGCGTGATTTATTACTCGTACTTTAAAAGTCAAGGTGGATCTAGGCAAAGTCACAGAGCAAAGCAACACTGCCGGGCTTCTAAGGAATATACTGAGGAACAGTGTGCAAGAGGAGACCATATGTGCGTAATGACTTACATTACTTAATCCTTTATCAGGCAAGTGACCATCTTTGGTAATTTCTGCACACATACAGTTACAGTGAGGACAGTGAGTCACCAGTCTCAGATCCAATGTGGTCTACAGGGTCTGTAAGGTCCACCTCTGCATGAACAGTGAGTGTACCTGCTTTGTTAGGTACCATGAAGTAATGGTACTAATGTAAGGAATGATGTTCAAAGGGAGAATGTGGATGTGGACAGGTGTCTGGATCAGCACTTATGTTGGTCTAACGTTCTAAAAGTGATGTTCTAATGTTCTAAAATACATGCTCCTTTCACCTTACATGTGTTTTTCTTGTATTTTTTAATATTTTCTTCTTTGTAGTGCTGTCAAACGATCCAAATTTTTAATCAGATTAATCACAGGGTTGCTGTGGATTAATTTTGATTAATCATGATTAAATATCATTCATTTTTAATCTATATTAGTCTTGTTTCATTTTGCATGAGCAAACATACTCAAGAAAGAAGGGAATATATATGCAGTTAAAATTTCAACAAAACATCTTGAAACAACTGTTCCATCTTCATATTTCCATCCAGATGGCCAACGTGCTGTTTAGCATCCTTCATCTTTATGGGTTGGTTCTGCTGCCTGGCACTACCAGATCAAATGCCCATTTGTGCATGTGTGACGGTAACTCTACTTGGACAAACTGCCCAAAATGCATTGGCAGAGACATTCAGAGTCTTTCTGCGCTGCAGATGGGTTACTTGCATTAAAATTTTTAATCAGATCAATCGTGATGATGTTTTAATCCTCGTTAACGCGTGAATTTCAACAGCCCTATTTCTTTGATTTTTTTTTGCCACTTACAGGTAAGGAACCAAATATGGTAATTTTATTAACCTTGATTTTCTACATTAATTTTTTGAAAAATTTCACAAAAGGAACCCATTCTTGCTATGTCCTCCAGTAACACACTAATGTTGACATTTTGAATTTCAGAGTATTTCTATGAGTGCCCTATAAAGGGTTAATGTTTGCTTCCCACACAGACACAAATGTCTTGTTTGACTAGCATGAAGACGCTTGTTTTTTTTTCTTTTTCTTCTCTTAATTTGTTGCTGCATCGCCTGACCGTCGACACCAGGGAAGGATGCCACGCTATAACGCACACATCACATTTTGTGAGGCGTGTTTGTGTTTGTGTGTGACTTCTGATTGGGTGTAATCGTCTGCGGGCGGTATTGGATCTGTGGTTAACGGGAGAAAAAACAAATGAGTTTCCAAGGTCACTCTTAAAAGCGGTGGTCATAATTGAGCCGTCCCTGTAGATCTATCAAAAACAACAATAAACAAATGCCAATAATATCCCACAGGCCGATTACAGAGGCATCATCCTTCTCTCCTGCAGGAAGTACGTGAAAGAGATGGAAGAAAACGACAAAATGACCTTCATAGGCTGATGGAGAAGATAGACAGAAGAAGCAAGTGAAAAAAAAATCAGAGAATGCGTAATTACATGCGTTTTTTTTTTTTTTTCCTTCTTGTTCTAACAATCTACTCAACTAAAATGGTGCCTTCACCTCAATATTAAGACGTAAACGTTTGACAAGTGTCATTTCAGTACGGACATTTATCTTCCACCCGGCAGGTTTTTTTTCCTGCGTCGCTTTTTGTCTGAATACCCTGTGGTTTGTGTGCATGAGCTGTTAGTTTTACAGAGTGAGTGCCAGATGATGCGGTATATGAGGAGACAGGTGAAACCATGCTAATGATATTGAACCTGGCAACACTGTCAAATCCCCCCAACACAGACGACACATTGTATTCCCCTGACACCACGGCATCCTGAAATAACTACATTGCTATGTTAAGAGAAAAGCATCTGTGTCTGCGTGGTGTGTGTGTGTTTATTTTAACGTACGTCTATGCTGGTTCTTATCTGTGTGGGTGCAGTGTGTGCGTTTCTGAATGTACATGACTCAGAGCATAGCTTTCCATAGCTGATACCGAGCTAATAAGCTTTACAGTAACTGCACTACAGAGCTTTGGGTTATTTGGTTACAGTTTATGACGGTTTAATAGTCATAAAAGAGATACAGAGTCTATGAAATAAAGGTCGACAGTGACAGTTCCAACCTGCTGCCACCGCTGTCATGCCTTCATTACATTACTTAATATTATTGTTTTCCTACTGCATTTGTCATGTGATTATTTCCAGTTGCATGACAGTAGTGGCAGTACAGTTGTGCAAATATAACTTGGGCATAAAAATTTACCTAATGGAAAAATGACAATTTGCCAAAAGTCTCATTTTACTGTACTATCTTTATTCCATTGTTTTTATTTGGTAGTGGCTTATTGTTCTTATTTATCTATTTTTTGTTTTTTTCTAATTGTGTGTCTTTTTATGTTTTTTTTTTCTAATCTATTCTTGTATTTTAATCATTTATTTGGGTTTTATTTATTCTTCTGTATAGCACTGTTTTCTTCTATGTACAGTTTCTATGTCTTTAAATCTGTTCTGTATTTTATTCTTCTGTTTTGGTTTTAATTATTCTTCTGTACAGCACCTTGGTCCACTGCGGTTGTTTTAAAGTGTTTTACAAATAAAGTTGGATTGGATTTTTCGATTAAAAGTTTTTGCGCTGGCAAAAGGTGGTTTTTTGGGCGTAGCACAAATGGTATATCATGCAAAACTGCAATGGAAAGACCTTTTTTCGCAACTAGAGTCAGGTGAATTAAAAAAAACAGATGATGTATGTTACAACAAGCAAAGAAGAAGAAGAAGAAACATGTTGCGGTATGTGTGGACACACCAGGAAACCCAATCAGTTTTTAATTTATGTTTATGTTTACGCATTTGGCAGACGCTTTTTTCCAAAGCGACTTACAGGGGAAAACCAATTAAATCACTCAATCAATCAAATTTTATTTATATAGCGCCAGATCACAAGAAAGTTATCTCTTGACATTTTATATATAGAGTTGGTCAAAACCAGACTCTAAGCCAATTTACAGAAACCCAACAGAATCCTCCAGGAGCAAACACTTGTGACTGGTGACAGTGGCGAGGAAAAACTTCCCTTTAACAGGCAGAAACCTCGAGCAGACCCAGACTCCTGGAGGATGGCCGTCTGCCTTGACCAGTTGGGGTTAAAGAGAGAGAGTAGAGAAGGGGAAAAAGAGAGAGCGATAGAGATAGGGACTGGGGGAGAGGGGGAGAAGGGGGGAGTAGGGGGAGACACATGGAGGCGGTTGAGGATAAGTGAGTGGTGATGATGAGGGCAGGGAAGAGGCCGGACCACCGCAGCAGGTCCAGAGATAATCGTGAAAGAATCTGTGGTTGTCCTGGGAAAAACCTTATTAGAATATTTAAAATGGAATGTTTGAAAGTGCTAGGACAGGAGGTGCTCTCGGAAGAGCTGGGTCTTCAGGAGCTTCTTGAAGATAGGCAGGGATGACTCTGTTCTGTAGCACTTGGTAGAGCGTTCCACCAACGTGGAACGACCCATGAAAAGAGCCTGGATTGTCTTGTACAAGGTCTGGGGACCACCAGACGTTCCCCAGACGAGCGGAGTGGTCGTGGGGCGACATAAGCTTTTATTAGTGCACCTAAGTAGACAGGAGCAGACCCACGGAGAATTTTGTAGGCTAGGATTAAAGATTTGAATTTGATGCGGGCAGCTAGGGTAGCCAGTGTAACTCAATGATAAGGGGGTGACATGTGCCCTTTTAGGCTGATTGAAGACCAGACGCGCTGCTGCATTTGGACCATCTGTAGTGGTTTGACAACACAAGCTGGGAGGCCCGTTAGAAGAGCATTGCAGTAGTCAAGACGGGAGATAACCATAGTCTGCCCAGGAGCTGGGTGGCCTGTTCGGTTAGGTATGGCCTGATCTTTCTTAGGTTGAACAGAGTGAAACGGCATGATCGGGTGACAGAGGCAACGTGATCCGTGAAGGTCAACTGATTATCAATCATGACTCCCAAGTTACGTACTACACTGGTAGGAGCCAGAGTATGGAGTCAATAGTGATGGAGATGTCCAGCTGTATGGTTGGCTTAGCTGGGAAGACCAGCAGTTCAGTTTTGGACAGGTCAGCTGAAGGTGATGGGCTTTCATCCATGATATGTCAGAGAGACAATCTGAGATCCGCACTGAGACTGTGGAGTCATCAGGTGGGAATGACAGATAGAGCTGGTATCATCAGCATAGCAATGATATGAGAAGCCGTGTGAGTGGATGATCTGACCGAGTGAGGTGGTGTATATGGCAAAAGGAGGGGGCCCAACACGAGCCTTGGGGACCCCCGTGGTGAGGCGGTGAACTGCTGATGTGTGCCCTAGCCAGGACACACTGAAGGACCGACCAGTAAGGTAAGATTGAAACCAGGAGTGTGCGTGGCCTGTGATGCCCATGTTCCAGAGTATGGATAACAGGATATCATGATTGACAGTGTCAAATGCTGCTGATAAGTCCAGTAGAATGAGTACTGAAGACTTGGCTGCTGCTCTAGCCTCTTTCAAGGCTTCTGTCACAGACAACAGAGCCGTTTCAGTGGAGTGGCCGATTTTGAAGCCAGATTGGTTGATGTCCAGGAGGTTATTTGGGAGAGGAATTCTGTGACCTGTTTGAAAACAGCCCTTTCGATGATCTTTCGATGACAGCCCTTTCGATGATCTTTCGATGAATTTAGTACAAAATAGAGTGGTAATATAATAATAATGAATATATCTGTAAATCAACACCATATTTACGTTCATCGCTATGTTTATGGAATGACTTCTCGTGTCATCTCGCAATTTATAAATAACACATCATTGCATTTGTGATTTAATGGAAAAACCTAACTTTGTTTTTTCGACATTTAGTAAATATCTGTAAAATTTTGCGCATGTGTCCAATGGAAAGCAACTAGTGATTGGTCTTACTTATAATAAATGTTTTATTTATTTATCCTCTTAATATCCTCCTGAGACCCAGCAATGCTTTTTGTCTTCTGTAGGGGACAAAGGTTTTGCAGTTTTACTTAAAAAAAAAATCTGTCCATTGCAAAAGACATTCCATTCAAAAATAAATAAATAAAAAATAATTTTTAAAAATGTATCTCAAAAACTGTTGCATTATGCAGTTTCCAATCAAGACAACTGTTTAATGTAAAAAGGTAAAATTTTCACTTTCCTGGATCTCAGGAGGATATGTAGACCTGCACTCAATGATGATTCATTTATTTATGTGTTAATTCATGATGTTAACCCATCTTTAGTCTTCTTGTATTCAACATTTTAGCTGATTAAAACAAAACAAAAGTTGTCCCCCAATTTTTCTTATTTATCCCCACCATGTCACTATAAACCGAACCAAATAACCAAGCCACACAGAAACAAACAAAAATAAACCAAACAGGAACAAAAATGAATCAAAAGGAAGCAAGTCAAACTAAACCAAACAGAAACAAACACAAAGTATGGACTGAACTTCAAAAATCTAATTCTGAAAACTGCTACTGTTTTATTCTGCAAATCACTTAGAACACAAGTACAGTGCTATTTGACATCAGTTACAGATGATAATCCACATGACCCCACACACTTGTTCTCCTCAACCTTGAGCTTGTTCTATTCAGTCCTTCATGACTGAACACAGTCTGTTTAAGTAGCAACATTTTCCCAGCCCGGCAAATTCATTTTTGTGAAGATGAATGCATTTCAATAAATCCCTCTGAAAGATACTTGAAAATCAACGAGCTCATACTTGAACAAGTGTCACCCTCTGACCAACTCCTACAATGCACAAGTAGCAGTTACTCATTCTTTTTCCCTTATTTTTTACAATTATTTTTATTAACGTGTACTTTCTAACATAGTCCGTGGCCAGAGGGCAAAGGAGAGTTTAATTTAAAATGTTCCTCAAAAGGTAATCATCGTACAATTGTGCCATAGGAGTTAATCCACTTTGTTCATAATGACCATATAGCCAATCAAATAATAATGGGCCTACAAGTAATCAGCCCCTGGAGGTGTCACATTTGTGCCATCCAATTGCGATGCTAAAGAGAATGTGTACTGTTGCTTTCTCATCGTGACATCGCATGACACTGCAAGGTCTAATTTAACTGAGTTGAAGCCAGATATAATTAGATAAACTTTCTCAAAACTATTCCATCAGTACCTGGATATTTATTCTATTCTCATTCTATTCTATTCTATTCTATTCTATTCTTCTATTCTATTCTGTTTAAGAGTCTGGTTTAGACCAGCTCTAATTGTAAAATGTCATGAGATAACATTTGTTATAATGTGTGCTATATAAATTTCTATTCTATTCTATTCTATTCTATTCTATTCTATTCTATTCTATTCTTCTTCTATTCTATTCTAGAGTCTGGTTTAGACCAGCTCTAATTGTAAAATGTCATGAGATAACATTTGTTATAATGGGATGTCATATAAATATTCTATTCTATTCTATTCTATTCTATTCTATTCTATTCTATTCTATTCTATTCTATTCTATTCTATTCTGTTTAAGAGTCTGCTTTACACCAGCTCTAATTGCAAAGTGTCATGAGATAACGTTTGTTATAACGTGATGCTATATAAATATTCTATTCTATTCTATTCTATTCTGTTTAAGAGTCTACTTTAGGCCAGCTCTAATTGTAAAGTGTCATGAGATACTATATAGATACTATATCAGATATATATAAAAAAATTTGATATTCTATTCTATTGTACTGTTTATTTAGGAGTCTGAGATAATGATATGATGTGATGCTACATAAATAAAATGTGATATTCTATTCTCTAATCCACCTCCTTCCCTCACACCTCCTTCCTTCAGGTCATTAAAGTGACTGTATGAAGGTGTGCAACTCACTAGTGAAAAAAGCCCAGATGAAGACCAGAGGTCACAACGCGTTGGCTGTATTTTAAAGACTGCCATGAATTAATAAAGGCATTTTATTTTTACACAAATCCTACAGTGTGCCTTGGATATATATATTTTTTTTTTAATCTAGCATGCTAATGTGGATTTTTTTGTGATATTCTATTCTATTCTATTCTATTCCATTCTATTCTATTCTATTCTATTCTATTCTATTCTATTCTATTCTATTCTATTCTATTCTATTCTGTTCTCCAGACATCAAGGTAAAATACTCATGAGCAGCAGCAGGAGAGGATAATGTTCGAGCATATAGAAAGCAGAAGGACAAACACTGAAGTGCAAGTGCTCAAAGGCTTTTTCTGGATTAATGTACAGTAGAGACTGCTGCTTGTTTCAGATGATACCAAACATACAAATCAGGTTTTTTTTCTTTTCTTTTCTTTTTTTTTAATTATTATATTTTTGAGGTTTATGTGGTCATTAAATGCATGCATGATTTAACAGTAGCCCATTAGTAACACCAACTTACTGGCATTCAAAAACTAAATGGCATATAGCCTATGTTGCTGCACAATCTGCTCCCATGCACTTTTTATAATGAAGGCACGGAATAGTGCCGAGTCAGAATTTTCCCCTTAAACAATAGGCCCCCAAGGCTCCTACGTATTAAAGGGTAGTACAGTACATAAAGGTCACCGTAAAGTATAAGCAACCTAATTAGCTGCAAGGGGTAACATATACAAAGTAATAACAGCCATTAAACTTATTCAAGGCTTATTTTGATGAGTTTTTAGTGAAAAATTCAGAGGATTTGATTATTTTATAATCATTGAAGTAATTTTTGTATTGCGCTACACTTTTAAATGTGCAAATCTTACTTTATAGTATGCTCATGAGTGTAAAAAAAACAAAGAAAACAGTTTTATCTCAACAAAGTGCCTTGAAAAGAACAACCACTATCTATGTCCATGTACGTCATTTTTAGATTCAACAGCTTCTACCCACATTCTTCAGTTCTACTCTAAATCACCCACTCCAATTTTCCATATTATTTTCTATTTTCGCTTGTATATCTGGTGATGTCCCCAGGATGTTGACTATTGTTAGATACCAGTGTGTCTTGAATCAGTTACCATTGCAACCACTACTGGCATCTTTTCACTTGGACTATTCTTTCTTCCTGAACAGAAATAAACAAGACTCCATGTGCCATCTATCAATAGCACCAGCATGCAGGCATTGCTTCTTCAATCCCTTTGTTGAGATGGCACCTGCCTCCCTTCTTGCACCAAGGTAGATGGAGGAAAGCAATTGAGGTTGTAATTATGCAGATCAGGTGGTGCAGTGCAGTTTTTATGCTTTTTGGCACGAAATTGAGCTCCCATTTCAACCCACTCAGGCCATTTCTTACCGCAAGCTACAAGAGGTTCTGCAGATTTGACTTGTGGTTAAACCTAAAAGCGTGCAAAACCCTTCACATAAATTATCATGCACATGTTTTTTTTTTTTTTTTTATTGGGATGTAGAAAAAAGACTCAAAATATAGTTTACAAGAGCTTCATTCCTCAGTTCTCACCTCTCAGTCTAAATTAACAAAGAAAAATCAACAAATAAATACAATTTCTTATGTCATTTCATGCTACATGCGAACCGCAGAGTCACATAATGAAATAGATCATATTTAGTAATTACAACCATCAGTCATATTTCATTCCTTATTTTCTTACAAGATCCACAGAAAGGGACATAATTTCCTAAAAGGTAATTATGGATATACTTAATGACACCAAATATCACCATAACTCAAACAAATAAGGGTAGAAATGATAAAAAATGGTTAAAAGAAATAATAATAAATAATGTTTTCAACTGTACTACAACCAACTCTTCAGTTTCTCCTGGTTTGATTTGCAGCCAAAATATTTTCCTTTGCACGGCATCAAATCCAGTCTTGTGTCTTAGGTTTGGAGACTCAAAAGAAATCTGCATCATTTAGATACATTTATCTGCTGATTATGTGGCAATTAACATAAGTGTGAATATTCACTTGCAATTCATACTATTGCAAAAGTGTTTTTACGGTCGCCTATTGAGGCCTGGATATGTTTGAAAAGGTTAATGATTAATCTATTTACCTTCCCACTCAGTGTGATTGAAACACTCTTCTAACACTCAGACTCCTTTAGTCTTTAGATTTTCCAGTTTCTATAATTATTTGGTGCTATTTGATGCTCTCTATTTCTAGTTAAATCCTCATAAAGAGGCACATGAGCCTGTAAATATCAGGATAGCTGAGTTGGTTTATTTTGTTTCTATGCTTCTTTTGCTTTGCTTGGTAATAGGTATTTTTTAATCTTCTGTAAATATACTCATGCTTCTCTTAATAAATAAATGATATTTCACTTATGTGCTGAGTTCTGTTAGAAATAAATGCTGGTGAAAGGTAAAACAAATTATACTAATTTCTTTTAAATGATAAATACAATTATAACATAGGAGTCATGTTACAGTATATGCAGTAAGAAACAACAAATGCACATATATCTTAATTAACATTAGCCAGTGTATAGAAAACACACGTTACTTTCGTGAGAAAACATTCCTATTAATTCAACTAACCATTATGTATTGTAAATATATGTCTAAATTTGTAAGAAACAATTTCTTAATACCTTGTTACAAAACAATGCACCTTCAATGGCAGCTCACTGCTTCTAATGTGTGGCTAATGCTCTGTGATGTGTGTATTAGGATGGACAAAATGCAGAGACCATATTTCCATATGGGGATGATAAAACAAGATAACCTTCACCTTTAATGGACAAATCAGTTGTGACACATCACACATACAGCTTGTAGGACTTGCCATTCTCCTGTGATTTGAAGCATTATTATGATTAAAATGTTAATGTCATGTTTGTCAATAAATGTCAAGTCATTGTTTCTATGAATCTTAAAGGCAGATTTTTCTTAATGACATAGTTGAATGTGTGTTCTGCAAGCAAGATTAGTCCAATTAACAAAAATAAAAGTTTTAATTATTGACCTATTATTAATTATAGTTTATTTACTACAATATAAAATTATTAGGGCTGTCAAAATTAATGCATTAACATGGATTAATCCATAATCATGATTAATCTGATTAAAAATTTTAATGCAATTAACCCATCTGCAGCGCAGAATGACTCGAAACATCTCTGGCAACCTGTTTCAGGCAGTTTGTCCAAGTAGAGTTAGCATTGCGTATGCACAAATGGGCAGTTGATCCGGTAGTGACAGGCAGCAGAACCAACCCATAAAGATGGAAGACACTAAACAGCACGTTGGCCCTCTGGATGGAAATATGAGGACAAAAAACCCAAGATGGAACAGTTATTTCAAGTTCTTTTATTGAAACTGTTGAAGGTGTTTTATAAACACATTAAGTGCATGTATATTCCCTTCTTTCTTGGGTCTGTTTGCTCTTGCAAAATAAAATGTGATTACTATAGATAAAAATGAATGATATTTAATCATGATTAATCGAAATTAATCCACAGCAACCCTGTGATTAATCTGATTAAAATTGTAATTGTTTGACAGCACAAAAATTCTATAATGAATTGTATCCTTATCATTTTGCAGCTCAGTTGCCTGTTAGCAGTAAACATGTGAATTCAGTGTGCCCCAGTACTTTCATTGTATATCGTATATTGCAGGGTACATCACTGTGTTTCTCACGAAGGGGGGTAAAGCTATCCTTGTCCCAAAGGATTTGGATCCCATGAATGTTAAAGTGAGTTTCTTCTTCTGACAGTGAAGCCACATGTTTGGCTATCTCATGCATGTGATAATGAACCACATCAGAATATGAGAGACGGCAGTGGATCAACCAGAGATGGACATCTGGTGTCCCAGTTGCTCCTCTCTTTCATCTCATGCAGACTCCTCTGTCCCATGTGGTACTTTGTCTTTCGGTGTGTATCCATGCAACCCTGTCTCTTTAAAAAAAAAAAAAAAGTTTTGCAAATTTTGCACTGGCTCCCTACCATCTCACCTAGAATGTGAAGATAGATATGAATTGTCTGAATAGCAAATGTGATAGATATAGGGGGAAGGAGAGCGAGGCAACAGATAAGCAGCTTCCTGAGGACACTGGATGAGTCATCCAGGCACAGAAAACTGCCAAAACTCAACCACAACTTCTACTTTCACTGCCTCTTCATCTGCATTGTCCCTCCTGGTGTCCACCCACATTTTTTTCCCCAGGAGATATTTTCTTTTAATTAGTTTGAGGGTCGCTGACAAAGCCATTTCCTCCTAATACATGAAAAAGTATGGGGTGCAAAAACAGATAGAGGACCCTTTATTCCAGCATTGTCTTTGCTATCCCTTTGTTTAGTATTCACATTTTTTTTTCATCTTTTGTAGAGATTAGCATTTATTCTCTCTCTTTTGTCGTCACAGTGCGTAATCCTTCCCTCTGTTTTACTCTTCTGCTCCATGCCTACTTTGGGGATGATAGGCTATGCAAATGGGAGCCATATTCAGCATTATCTGTTTATGGCTCTCAACTAACAATCTAAAGAAAAGAAAGATGAGAATGAAATCACATTCAGCAGGACGTGCTTAATGCTGCACTTATACATGTAACTATGTTAATGCACGTTCTTGTGTGCTTACATGAGGGACTTTTTTTTTGTTTTGTTTTCAGCTTACCGGCCGACAGGTCATAAGCTATTGTCATCATGCGGTGTCCGGCGTCATCATCAGTCGTCGTCTGTCGTCGTCTGTCGTCGTCTGTCGTCGTCTGTCGTGTCTGTCGTCCGTTACAAAAATTCCAATCGTTCTTCTCCGAAACTACAATTCCAATTGACTTCAAACTTGGTATACAGCTTCTTTATGATAATGTTAACAAAATTAGTGAAATTATTTGGATCCAGATCTGATTCTGGATTTGGTGCCACTTTAAAAAATGTCCCCATTATAAGAGATAGGAAGCGGATTGATGCAGTAACTCAGTTAATATAAACGATATCCAGTGTAAATTTCTACAGTCCAGCCCTGATGGGGAGATGACCAAAACATAATGTCCACATGCTGATCAGGATCTTCTTCTGGATCCGGGAACTTACGGAAAATTTAACATGGGCTCTTATGGGGAAACATTTCAATCATCTTCTTCTCTGAAACTCCAGTTCTGATTGACTTCAAACTTGGTATACAGCTTCTGTATGATGATGTCAACACAAGGTATTGAAATTATTTCCATCCGGATCTGATTCTGGATTTGGTGCAACTTTGACAACTTTCATCATTATAACAGATAGGAAGTGGATTGATTCAATACATCAGTAAGTATCAATGATATCAAGTTGGAATTTGAATTTTTGCAGATCTGATTGGAATATGACCAAAACATGGGCTATTTCTGTAATATAATAAATACACATAACTGGGTGATAATAAATGGTATCTGGATACATTTCCCAAAGCTTTTCATTTGGCCGGTAAGCTACAGGGCCATTGGTCCTATTTTTTGGACTGGGAAACATTGGCTGACCTTCCAAACACTACATGTCTACAGTAAGAATTTCAACCAACTCATATTACAAAGTATCATGGTGAATGCAGTGAAGGAGGAATGTCACGGTTTTTCTTGAGAGGCCATTATGGTCGAATAATTGTTATTCTGTTTTATTGTACGTTGTGTATCATGGATGTTTTATTTACTTTTGACTGTGTATGGCTGCTACCTTGGCCAGGTCTCCCTTGCAAAAGAGATTTCTAATCTCAATGGGACTTCCTGGTTAAATAAGGTAAATAAAAGTGTATAGTATGACACAAACCTTTGAGAATTGAGAATCACAACATTTCAACACTCAAACATATGGACTATTCATTTAACAATGGGTTGTCCTCGATCTGGCATTTTTATCTTGAGTTAGTTACTAGAGTTGTAAAGAATATGTTGTACCTTGCAGGCATTGCACTCCTGATCTCTTATAAACATGAACAGTAATAAGAAATCCTATGTTGTGTATTAAGGACTTACTTTTTGGGCATGTAAATGGAACTATTGTGTTGTTTTTCTGTCTAAGATTGCTATGATTGTTGATATTTGTATTATATTATGTGCTTGTCACATTTATGTTAAATTTCATTGGATGTTCAGAATAAATCACTAAATCAAATTAAAATCAAATAGATGCTAGCTTTATTACGATGCTGCATATGTTCAGCATCCGCCATCAGTGAAACACTCACACAGAGAGCTTCCGTTTAAAGTCTACACCCACAGGAGTATTTCAACATAAGAGCATCCTCTCTTAAATTAAATTGCACCACACAAACGACCAACTGTTAACAGGTTGATTATCTCGAGATAACAAAGCTCATTTTCTCATTAACCCATTATTACGAGAAAATTAGCTATGCTATCCAGATAATAAAATAATTAACTTGTGATCTTCAGATCATAGCGTTAGCAAATAATTGCAATCACGGCTGTTCTTGCCTTCCATAGTCATGTAAACTAATTAAGCACATCAGTTCAGTTTAGGCTTGTGCATGCTTTGCTCTCAATCTGTCCAAAGTGATATTCAATGCTTTTCCACATGTTAAACTAAACTTCAACCAGGCCAGGTAGTTTTATGAGTATAGTGGAATTGGGCCAAGATTTGTTCCATTATGGAGCAGAGACTGCAGACGCTCATCCCAGCTGATAGAGCCTGATCTCTGCTTCCATTAGCTTTTATTGGTCTTCCAGTCTAAAACCACTCTGAGAAGATAACATGTGCTCATATAGTCCTTTATGGTTATACACTTGTGAGAGTTAGAATCTATATTCTGTGGTTTTACTTTTTTTTTTTTATCACACTGTCCAATATTGAGAGGAAATGACAAGTAAATGTTATGGTTATTAATGCAAGAGAAGAGAAGAGAAGAGAAGAGAAGAGAAGAGAGAGAAAGAAGAAGAGAAGAGAAGAGAAGAGACATCTTTTATACTTCACCCATGACCATGACTGATTTCTCATAAAACCACTATCCAATTAAAAACCAGCCTCTCCATCTGCTTCCTCCTGAGTCAGCGCTGACCTTTGACCTCTTTCACCTCAGGCACAATACATCTACTGCCCCTGCTTTGCTGCAGGTGTGTGTTACAATAGAGATGATAGAAAGCGCCCATTACCTACATACCTGTCTTTATACGAGACAAACCGAATACGAGAAAATTTAGTGTACATTAAACCTGTGTGTGTTGTGTACAGTGTCATCTGCCCTATGAAAGCCACAGTTAGTCAGAAGTGAAAGCTATTACTCTGTGTCAGATGGAACATAAAAAGAAATGGTTACATTTTACAATTGTAGGCTTTGGTGTCTGTACAATGGACAAAGATATATGGAGCAAAAACAGAACACCAAACATAAAAGGTTAGTGTGTATGTAATAACATTACTTCAACACATCCTCATACCTAAACGACAGAATCGGTCGATTGCCAGTAACTTCCAAAATGATATATGAGTCTTTAAAGGTTTACTGCCTCTATCGGACAATGGATTACCATTCCTCCACAGGAGAAATGGCAAAAAAAGGAGAAGCAGGCAACAAGACAAATAAAATAAAATACCACAGAGAATATAAGTGCTGAACATGGGTTATGTGACGCAGCAGTTCAAGATGTAATTAAATTTTGGCACAAAATAAAGAAAACAATGTGAAAAATTATGGAAAAAAAATTCTGACAGCTAGCTAACACTGGAAGAGCAATTACAGATTCAAGGCAACAATGTTTGCTTTCACTTTCTAATTGCAACACGCACATTGGTTTTCCATTCTTAAGTGCACAGGTTTATTAATCCACCATATCAACACCAGGTGCCAGTCATTACTACACAACAGGACAGAACTACGGGGTATAATAAGCAAGGTCAAAACTGACCATGGGGATGTTTTCACAGAAGGAAAGGCTCCATTAATTTATTCCATTATTAATATTGTATTCATGCAATTTCTGCTGTGTGTTCTATCTTTCACTTCCCTGGTGAGGATAATAAACATATCTTATCTCAGTGTGACAGTACGACCTTTAGTACCGTCAGTGGGTTAAATATACCTTTGTATAAATAATAGAGGTTGCTTAAATGAGATTCAAAGTCAAAATGTTGATCACTGGTCATTATACCTCAAAGCAACATTATTTCATTCATTTCATTTTGGTTACTTGTGTACTATAGTCAAAGAAGAAGAAAGAGAAGAGAAGAAAGAAGAAAGAGGAAAAAAAAGAAGAGAAGAAAGAAGAGGAAAAACAAAGAAGAGGAAGAAGCAAGAGGAGGAAAAGAAGAAAAAGAAAAAAAGAGGAAAAGGAAGAGAGAAAGAAGAGGAAAAGAAAAAGAAAGAGGAAAAAGAAGAAGAAGAAAGAAGAGGAAAAGAAAAAGAAAGAGGAAAAAGAAGAAGAAAGAAGAAGAGAAAGAAAGAAGAGGAGGAAGAAAGGAGGAAAAAAAAGAAAAGAAAAGAAGAAAAAAGGAAGAAAAAGAACAAAAAGAAGAATTACTTGTGTATATACTAAAAGAAAGAAAAGAAGAAGAGAAGAAAGAAGAGGAAAAATTAAGAGAGGAAAAGAAGAAAGAAAGAGGAAGAGAAAGAGGGGGAAAATGAAGGGAAAAGAAAAAAAAAGGAAAAAGAAAAGAAAAAAAACAAGAAGAAAAACAAGAAAAAGAACAAAAAGAAGAATATTATTTGTATACTATACTCAATGAAGAAGAAAGAAGAAGAAGAAAGAGGAAAAAGAAGAAAAGAAGACGAGGAAAAAGAAAGAGAAAGAAGAAGAGAAAAAGGAGAAGGAAGGAAAAGAAAAAAGAAGGGGAAAAAGAAGAAAAAGCAAGAGAAGAAAAAAAAAACAAGAAATCCATAAAATATAATCATAATCATATAAATATATCATCAAAATTCCCACTGGATTCTTTTCCATGTTGTAATAAACCTAGTTTTCCACTGGTGCAATGAACATGTAATGATCATGGTGATCAGGGTGATAATGCATCTGTCATTGTCTATGTGTGACACAGTCCAGGCGTGTGTGTGTATGTGTGCTATAAATATGCATGCGTCTAGTTTTAGCCGGTCTCAGAGGAAAACATAATGCTCGTTCACTGTCACTGACAAAGTTACACCCTACTGTAGGATATATAAAATCTGGGTCCAACGAGGACATTGCAGCGGTTGCAGTATGTGGGCAGCACATCATCCCCATCCTCATTCCCTCACTGTGTGGATTAATGAAGCCTTAATAGCCCGTGTCATTAGGCTGGGTGGTCACTGACTAGACGGCAAAACCCTGGAGATTTTTCCATAATAATATAGGGTGATATATAGACATACAGCAGAGGGTGAACACAGGAGACTGACAACATGCAGCATTCTGCTCTTTTCAGTGTTCCCTCAGTCCCAAAGGAGCCGTCACTTCAGCAGAGATTTCTGTCAATCCAGCTGGAATTAAGGACAATGATGACATGCTTCACCTCTTCACCCATGAATCCCGCCTGCATCCGTAGACTGCACATCGCCCAGACAATGACAGACCAAAATGTGTAAACATGCTTCTTATTTCACAACAATTACCATTGAGTCATCAGACTGGAAACGCATAAATCATTCCTTTGACAGCTGCATATGCGCGTGCACGACCGCACGAGTGTTAACGCACGCAGAGACACTCGACTGTTGAGGGGGGAAAAAAAAAAAACAGTAATGAACCAACACAGTGAAAGACACACTCACACAAACACTCTCTGTGGAGGTTTTAACCATGTTAAATGACTAGTATTAATCACCTTTGTCTGTCTCTGTGGTGATTATGAACACATTAATCAGCAGCATGTCTGCCAGCTGGAAGTGTTCATGCAAGGCAGAACAAAAGACAGAGGAGAGGAGACTGACTGAAGAGAGGTGAAAGAGGGAGAAAAACTTTTTTTATTTTTTTGGGGGGGATTTTATTTTTGGCATCATCAAAATAAAGTTCATGACGCTGTATGTGGAAATAGCAGAAAATATGAGGAATGTAATAAGAGCAGCTGTTCAAATATAGAAGGGAGCTGCTTCATTATTCCAAGAAAACCCACACCAACCTTCTGTGGCCTTCAGCAACACTTGTGTTTGAACACTCAACACACCGAGACGCTGCCTACCATCTTCCATCCGACGGAAAATATCCAGACGTGTAGAACATCTCCTCAGGAAGGTGGAGGAGCTTTTGGTGTGCATGACATGTACAACATACAACTTCCCTCCCTCAAAAACTTTCCGAGTACAGAAATTGTTCAAGTGATTCAAACGGCACATTCTGGTGAAATAAAACTCCACAGAAACGGGGTTATTATTAGACTGATAATATCTGATTTCCATGCGGTGTGAGTCGATACGTGCACAAATGGCGAGGGACCCTTAAAATAAACAAAAAAAAAAAATTGTAGATTCAATATGAGCAAATGATGCAACCAAAGCACAACAACCGAGGCGTGCAAAGGATCTAAAAGTTCAATAACTCTGACAGTGACTAGACAGTCCTGAATCCAATTAACTCAAAAATGAAAAGTATTTTTTCCACTAGTTGTAGTCTCATTCGCTTTATTTAGAGTATACTGGTGGTCATTCTATGAAATACTGAGCTGTTATAGTACGTTTTAGAGTGAATAGAAGGCTTTGATGTACTATCGGATTGTCTGGTGTAACAGAAACTGTGTAGAGTCAGACTTTCAGAGCTGTAGTTGTGAGAAAGAGGACACACTAACACATAATTATAGAATTTTATCATGCAGATGTTTCATTGACTTGTCTGGTACTGAGCTATAATACTGAGTCATTTATGCTCTATGTTAGATACACACACATACACACAGAGCCGTCCATCTGTACTCTGCTTTCATTTCTGTCAGTTTCCTGGAATCATATGGATATGAGCAAAATGCTGCAGTACCACTGAGAACCATGGGGGCAGTGTTGAGATTTAAAGCAATTTATTTCCAAAAATGGCAGAATTGGTGTGAGCGGTAATAAACTACTGACATATTTATGATAATAATAATAATAATGGATTAGATTTATATAGCGCTTTTCTATGAATGCATACTCAAAGCGCACACAGTGGATCCATTATTCATTCACTCTCACATTCTCCCTCTGGTGGTGGTAAACTACATCTGTAGCCACAGCTGCCCTGGGGCAGACTGACGGAAGCGTGGCTGCCAATCTGCGCCTATGGCCCCTCCGACCACCACCGAACATTCACACACATTCATACACCAGTGTGAGTAGCAGCACTGGAAGCAAGGGGGGTGAAGTGTCTTGCCCAAGGACACAACAGCACATGGACAGAGCGAGATCCGAACCACCAACCCTTCGGTTATTGGACGACCCGCTCTACCAACTGAGCCATGGCCGCATATTTATGACAACTAACCTATCTTAATATCAACATTAGTAATACCTCCTCCACATATATGTTAACAAACATGACGACAACAAATCATTATCTTCTCTCAAAAAAAGAAAAAAAAAAAACAACTCTTCTGATCTTCTTGATTTGTTAAAGGAGCAATATTTAGCTTTTTTAAATGGAATTATACATTTTAAAACATTTCCCTGTGGTTGACAAACCTGTAAATGCTATGCTTGGGTCTGAATTCTTCATTAATTCAACTCCACAGGTCCATCTTCAACCCTATTTCTGAGTAATGATACAAGAAAGGTCATTTTGAGTGCTGGCCCTTTAAATGCAAATGAGCCACTTCACGTCCCACCCCCTCCAGATTGTTGACCGTGCTGCTCTGTCCTGTTCAGCCACTTGAGTTCATTAATACAACCAGCAACTGAGCATTTTAGGTAATCAGTATGAAGTCTGGAAATATTTTCTGTATGGACTACAACCGCTGCTGCTGCTGATAATCAATTAATTAATTACTCGGAGAAATGTCTTGACCTTACATGTGCAAATGTGTGACGTAACTAATAACAAAACATAAGAAATTAAGAAGGAATTAAAACAGGTTGTACAAATCCACTCGATTTTTGCCAAAATGAATATAACGATAGCTTCGCAGCACCTGGAGGGTTCAAATTCAAACTTTATGAACTATTAAGGTCCAAATACACAAATAAATGTACCAAAGACTAATAAAAGTGGGTTTAGCAAAATATGACCCCTTTAATGTTAATTCAAAGTGGCGCCCTCTGGTGGAATGTTTGCCAAATGCTCATTCCACATAAAAGTATGAAAACAGTGAGGTGTACACTGAAACACACACACACACACACACCCACACACACACACACACACACACCACACACACACATATGTTTTTGTATAAAAGCCTTTACACTACATTAGCTAGATTATCATAAATTTAGTAGAGTCTGATGACTGGGCCAGCTATCCCCAGTGTGTTTATATATTACACAAAGCTGACTGTACTTTCATTTGTTATGTGTTACTACTATATGTTCCATTTATCATTTTCTTATTTCTTTAGCAGTGTCTGTCAACTGACAAGCTGATAGACCTACTGGCTATTACTAAGGATATATCTGTTATTAACAATAACATGACTTCACAAATATCCCAATACGATACATACTGTCAACAGACTGACAGAGCTAATGCTTCCTGTCATACCTCTGAATAAAGTCTAACACTCTTATGTTGCTACTTAAGCCAAAAATAATCTCTGTGTATTTATGTGCACAAACACATCACTCTACTATGTACCATACACACAGGCACAAATCACAAATCCAAAAACATGCACAGGTACGACTGAAGTCACATGGCAGTGTTTGGTGACAGCCGTCTGCCTGCTCCAGTCAGTGTCACTCATCCTCATTCTCATCACTATTTCATTTGACAACATGCTTCTAAAGTCCTCGCTTCACTCATTGTCTAAACAAACAACTTTATTTGCATGTCTCAAATAGTTCTGCTGAAACTGCTCAATAATCATTGTTTGTTTTCAACTTTGAATTTTCAAAACCGTGCTACACCATAATGAGAATGACCAGCAGTTACACTAGATAATTGGGGCAGAGAGTAGCCTAATGGTAGCACAATGATGGCAATGTCATTCCTTCCTCTCTCATTAATATAAGTGCCCCAAGCAGGGAAGTACTTAAAGGCATTAAGAGGTTGTGAAGGTGTGGATTGAGGGCTTTGATGGGAAATAAATCGCAATCAGAAAAGTCAGACAAGGGAAAAAAAAAGAGGTGTGTGTGTGTATATATATATATTATATATATATATATATATAATATATATATATATATATATAATATATATCTATATTAGTGCTGGGCAGCAATTAAAATTCTAATCGCAATTAATCATGTGGATTTCTGCAATTAATCACGTTTTATCGCATAGTTACTGGGGGGGGGGGGGGTCTCAACAGCGTTGTATTGCTTTTAAGTGATATTTCAGACTCGAAGTACTCTGGTGATAAAAACATAACTGAGACATATTTTGTAGTATGTTGCAGTTTACAGTGAGTCTCAAGTAAAAGATTTGGACAGAAGTTTGGGCATCCGGCTTTCTTGGGAAACCTGATGTCTAATAAATAAAACTGCATTAACGTGAGATGTAGAAAAAATTGTCGGCGTTATTTAATGAATGCGTTAGCGCGGGTAATAAGGCATTAACTTGCCCAAGCCCTAATATATATATATATATATATACTATATATATGTATACATATATATATATATTATATATAATATATATATATATATATAAATAAATGAAGAGAGAGAGAGAGAGAGAGAGAGAGAGAGGATACTGCATTCATTTTCTCACAAAATTAGGTCTTCAATTTGTGTCTCATGGCCACACACATATATATATATATATATATATATATATATATATATATATATATATATATATATATATATATATATATATATATATATATATTGTAGCCGGATGACGGTGGAGTGAGTGAACAGACTCAAAAACAGAATTATAAATTATATTATCTTCCTCTCTGTGTCAAACCAAATTCCTGAACAACCATGCTGATTGGTTGTTTAGCAGGTCAATGCCCGGACATCCTTTGCAAATGACATTTACGAAGACAGATGATCTTAAGGAATGAGCCTAATGGAACTTGCTTACACTTAGTGACTGTTGTCCTCTCAACATCTGTGTTTCATTATGTGCTCATCCAGAGGTGAAGATGAACCCAGAAACGAACAAAGGACTGAATGATAAAATCCCTATATGTGCCATGTTAATAATGTATTACATTAGTGTTAATGTTGATTAACTCAGCACGTTAACTCTTTTATGCATGTAATACTTAAGCCATTTGCCTGACCTGTGGTTTCACATATGTGTGTCCTGATCATGTTCACGGTAAATTATGTGAAAGTAAGAGTATCACTGCTTATAGCATGTCTGAATAATCATGCTATTATTTTACTGATGCTTAACTCTTTCCCCGCCAGAGCATTTTCCAGTGAGTTGGTAGCCAGCGCCAGCCGTTTTGGTCATTTTCACTAATCTTTGGAGGCTCACTGAAAATGTTGTGTTAGGAGTATGTGAACACTGAATACATCAAAAGAAAGAACCGAACTTCAACTTTTAAACACAAAAAACTATTTATTCTATCTTTATTCGTTCGCGAGATATAAACATTTGAATATTGGTCATTTTCAGGAAAAAACTGAATTTTGAGCAAAAAGCTGAGAAAATTGCATTTTTTCAAAGATATTGATTTCAAGAGAAAACTGATTTCCTATTACATTTTTGACTCTTTCTTATTTACCCAACAGTAACACTGTCTTCAAAATCACAAAATAAAATAATAATAACAGCAATAATAGTAACAAACAGCTCTAAGATATCCCATCATTCCACAAAATGTTAGGGGAATCCACACCAAACTTTAGACCGAACATCTTGTAAAGCACCAGGTTCCTTCTAAACTTTGCACATTTACATACATCAGTTATAAGTCTAACACATAGTAGTTTAGCTTTTGGATATAAACACCTCAATCTTCCTCATTTTCAAGAAAAAAAGAAACAAATGCACTAAATACTGTAGATTTCTGGCCTTTGGCTGCACCAGGTCCTCCTGTTGGACCAGCTGCTGTGTTTGATCTGTAAATAATTATATGGACATCTAGTTATTTATCTCTGTATGAATATATGTATTTATTATTTCATACAAAGCCAAATCCAACAGTGTCTTCCCTGTGTCCTGCTGACATTCTACAGCTGAATATGTTCTGTGTCCTCAGTCTGAATCTGAACTCACTCTAACAGATGCAGACTAGCTTTCCTTTGTCTTGTCCCATGTCTGTATGTCTGTCTTCTCCTTGAATGTCCTCTACAAATGTCTCTTTTCTCTTCCTCCTGTCTGTCATTTTCTCCGTGTCGCTCTGTGCCCCCGCACCCCCCCCGCACCTCCGTGTCGGACCTGAGCCGCTCCTTGTTTCCCGTGTTCCGTGTCCGTCTCCCTCACCTTCTGTTCTCCGTTCCTGTCTCTAAATGGTTCTTCTGTAGCTCCATCATATATGAATTGTCGGACTCTGTCTCCATAATCATCTTTAAGGCTTTTGAAACTGCGCGCGGTTCCTGCAGTCTTCATTTCCTCATTCAGTGACTGCCGCTGGATGCGTTGCCATGGGATACGGAGACTCCAGTGCAAAAACGTTAAACCCAGCCCGTCATTTTTCCGAAAAAGCTGCTTAATTGTTTGTTTTTGGACTAAGGAAAGTAATTCACATGATCCACAACACCTCCAACTACAGTATAACAGTGAAACACGGATTGACGGAAAATCTCGTCATTGGCGGGGAAGCGTTGGGAAGCAATGACGGAATATCTCGTCAATGGCGGGGAAAGAGTTAAGTGAGGTTACAGGTGATGTACAAAGTTTAAGGATCTTATTTCAGGATCTTATTAAGGTTGGGAGAAGTTTCTTACAAGTCTGCATGAGGTCCTCTCTCCCTCTCCTAAGGGGGGGAGAGAGAGATGATACTCTGAAATATGTAAATGACCGGCAAAAGGAGGCGTTTTCCCGCCGAAAACAGACAAAGAAGGCAACGCCCCAAGGCATCGATAACTCATCTATATGCACGAGGAAGGCGTGGCAAGCTGGTTTTTGGACTAACTATAAAAGTAAATGAAACCAACTTTTCAGCAGAGCTTTTTCCACCCTCGCTGCTCTCACCTAGCAAAGAGTCTTTTCCATCTCGGGAGTCTTTTCCACCTCTCCCAGGCTCTCACAGAGCAGAGCTTTTTCCACCCTCGCTGCTCTCACCTAAGAGCAGAGAGCTTTCTCCAAGGAGTCTTGACCATCTCATTGGCTCTCAGAGCTGTTCTATCCTCTAAGCTCTCCAAGAGCTTTATCATCTTCGCTGTTCTCCATCTTCTCCTGGTGAGCTTTCCAGAACCAGTCGCCAGAGCCAGCTGTGAACCTCCTCCAGCCAGCAGAACTTCAGAACTTCAGAGCTTCAGAACTTCAGAACTCCGACCTTCAGGCCTCCAGCGCAAGCACGTCGCTTCACAGCCTGTTCCTGCTTCGAACTACGTCAGAAGACTTCATCCATCCGCCGTCAAGGCCGTGCCAGTTGCTGCATTCGCCCCGCAACAACTTGTAAGAAAACTGCTCCTGATTATCTGAGTTGGTGTTATTCCAATTTAAGTAGGTTTACCGCAACGTAACCTCACTAACATTATAATATCTTGAATATAGCTGTCTGCCAGCTTAATCTACATATTCTCCTGTCCATAATCTCCTGCTCCTTTGGTTGTATTTGTCTCTTGTCTTTATGTTATTAGTGTGTCTTAGTTTAGTAATAAAGTATTTATATGTATATAAATCCATTGCCTCAGTTGTGCTTTGTGTACTATTATTCACACATGGGTTCACTGTGCAGTCCACGAACTATCACCTATGCAAGATTTCCAAATTATTGTTTTGAGTTGATTTAAGTTTCAGTTTGGTTATAAATCTATATTAAATTAATCAATAAATCAACACTCAATTAATAAATAATTTGGTATCCAATTCTTGTTACTATATGTATATATATATATATATATATATATATATATATATATATATATATATATATATATATATATATAAATAAATGAAGAGAGAGAGAGAGAGAGAGAGAGAGAGAGAGAGAGAGGATACTGCATTCATTTTCTCACAAAATTAGGTCTTCAATTTGTGTCTCATGGCCACACAATTTTTATATTAACAGCTTTGAGTCTGAGGTCAAAGGCAAAATAAGGCAAATTGAAGGTATGAAACTAGCGATGGAAAAAAATAATGACGGTGACTGAATTAAAAATCCAAGTTCTAAAGAGATTTTATGTGCAAATAATATTTTTCTGGTATCTATAAATTAAGGTTTTCCTCATTATGCAGAAAAAGTAACTAAATTAAAAACTAGTCACCAACATAAAAGAAACAAAAACAAAAAAAAACTGTATCTCTTTGCATTCATAAAATCAAACCAGAAGTCTAAATAAACATAAACACACACACACACACACACACAAAAACAAAAAGTTTCCTTGGTATATTCCAAGCTCTCATGGGCAGATGGATCAGAGTGCTATCATAGAGGAGTATGGTCCAGTCGTGGGAGTCCTTTGACAAACAAATAGTACAGCTTGTTCTACAGATCCCCTATATCATGACAACCTTATGGTAAAAATACTCTCAGGCAGATGATACCTGCAGGCCATAGGGGCTTCAAAGACTGAGCATGCCTCAGCCTTTCCATGGTGAATGTGATTACAGCAGCTGTGACAGAGACCTTGTGTTAGCTGTCAATCAATATCAGTCTTTCTCTGACAGACACGGAACTTGCAGGAACAGAGACACACAGTGGGGGGGTGGAGTACAGAACGCTGATATCCTGAGTAAAAGGGACAAGGCCCTGAGGTAATAGACGAGTCTCGATTACTTATTGTGACTTGAACAGATTTGTATTACCACAGGATAACAAACAGACAACAGATACTGGTTAAAAAAATAACAATGTTGGGCTACAAAACACATTTTTCACATTATTTCTGTTTATGTGACTATTTTATGACACCTGAGCCACTCTGAGCACCTCACGAAAATTAATGTTAAATCAATGTAAAGAACTTTAAACTACATTTTCCCCAGTTCTAGCGGTAACAGCTGATCCCCAGTGGAGTTCTTTAGTCAGTTTTATTTTCAATAGTCTCGTGCATGCGTCTGTGCTTGTGTAAAGTTTGTGGTGGAATCTGTGTTTTAACACTAGTCGTTTTTCCACTGGACATCTGCGCAAAACTTTACTGATATTTACTTAATGTCGAAAAAAAAGTAGAAGTGCGTAATGTGACAAATGTGATGATTCGTTTATTATCGCGAGACGACACGAGAAGTCATTCCATAAACATGGCGACGAACGTAAATATGGTGTTGATTTACAGATATATTCGTTCTTATTATACCCCGTATATTACCCTCTATCTCATACTAAATTAAAAAATGATTGGGTTTCCTGGTGTGTCCACACATACCGCGCCATGTTTCTTCTTCTTCTTTGCTTGTTGTAACGTACGTCAACATCCGTTTTTTTTTAATTCACCTGACTCTAGTTGCAAAAAAAGGTCTTTCCATTGCAGTTTTACATGATATACCATTTGCACTACGCCTGAAAAACCACCTCTTGTCAGCGCAAAAACTTTTAAACGAAAAATGAGACTTTTGCCGAAATTGTAGATTTTCGATTAGATACATTTTTATTTATGCGCAAGTTATATTTGCGCAATTTGAGGGTCAATGAAAAAGCTACTACTAGCTAGTGATGCATCGACAGTACAAAGAGATTCTGAAGTGCGATGAAAAATGTGAAATTTTTATGCTTCGCTTGTGTGTCGTCGTGCTACTCTTTCACAAACTTACAACAGGAAAAAACACTGTAATTCTAAACAGGAACCGAGTCATCTGAAAACCTTGAAAAACCTGGCATGATTCCTCAAAGCTACATAAGTTACCTTAAAAGAACACGGTCTTAAGGCCGTTATATACCGGGGGCAGGATGAATAAATATGAAAATGCAAAATATACACCCACAAATATTTTATATCAAAATTATTCACACCGGTGGCGATGTAAGTTTGAAACAGTTTCAACATTTGGACAAGAAAACATTTAAATATATTCACACCGGGTCATTTTTGACAGAAATACTGATGAATTTGACATCAGCTGGATTCTCATCTGCAGCTGTCTGATCCAGTATCTTCTATTCCTCTGGGTCTATATCCATTGTCCAGGTGAAGTATGTTCAGGGTGAATAATGTACTCTATTCATATGATGTTCACTACAGAAACATCACACCCTCCTGATAGTTCAGATGTTGGTTGATGTTGCTCCACATATTGCCTTTGACTTCATTATCTTTCTATGGTTTCTATGGCTAGACATCAGCAGGTGCATCATTGTTGCTGTCATGGCATCCATTTCACACAAAGATTGGTTGAGATTGTAATTCTTGCTGGGAAAGCTTAAAGAAATAAACATTTTTCTGAGAAAAAAAAAAAAAAAAAGCTTTTTCGCTGCATAATTTTCATGTTACATGTGAAAGTTCTCATGATATAGACAACGGTTTGAAATAAAATATGATCATGTAAGAATTAATTGTACAAGAAACGCATAAAACAGTGGTGCCAGGCACAACAAATCCCACCCCCCGCACGTATTGTAGCTTATTTTGGCATCGATCCAATTGATGTCATCATATCTATGCGTGTGCTGATGTCAGCATATCAACTGCCTTTATATGTGTGCCAAGTGTGAAGGAAATTGAAACAAAATTGATGTTTTTGTAGAAGTGAAATTTTGCCCATTGTAAGCAAATGGGAAAGAAAAAAGATTTCAAAAATTCATTAAAAATCTCAACTTTGACCTACTTTTCCCAAAATGTAACCTCATCTATTGGGTGCCACTGGCAATCTATAAACACAATTTGGTATGAATTCAACCAATAGTTTTGCTGCTACAGATGTGCAATTTTGCCCATTATAAGTAAATGGGGAAAAAAGATTTAAGAAAAAAAAAAAAAAAAAAATCTTTGACTTACTTTTCCCAAAATGTAATGGCATCTATTCTGAGTCACTGGCAATCTATAAACCCAATTTGGTATAAATTCTACCCATAGTTTTGCAGCTAGAGCATTAAACAAACAAAAAACAAACAAACAAACAAGCCAAATCAAAAACAATACCCTTGCCTCCCCTTTTTTTTTTTTTTTTTTGGGGGGGGGGGGGGGGGGGGGGGGTCTAAAGTTAGCTAAAGTGCATCTTCAACATCAGAACATTTCACACTAAACATGCTTCTCATCATAAGCAAAGAAGAACAGGAAGGTGAGCCAAGGAGCTGCTATCGTTTTATAGTATTATTCCTATTATTTATTAACTTCAGTTCTCTTCATCTCCATGTCAACGAAGAAATAGTCTGTAAACCAGGTGCTCAGACAAACAATATGGCAACATCAGGCTCTTTGTTTGAGCAGAAGTAATCAAAAGGTACTTGAGCACTCAATAATGTTTTCCAACAATGTGGAATGTCGCATCTGTAAATGATAAGACTGTCTATGAATAATACCACACATGGATCATTAACCATCACTGAGCTAATGGGCCTTTTTTTGCTGTTATTTTAGTAGTTTCTGTGCTGAAATAAATAAATAACTGGTATTTATTTGGCAACGCTGTACAAAATGTCACTTATTTATACATAAAATGAATGACGCTTAGATATGTAACTGTAAACTTTAACATGTATGCATATTATCTTTGTAGTGGGATGAAAAGGGAACTCATTATATAAGATGTAGATAAGAGAAACTCCTCCGTCTCTTCGCTCATATATCTTGGCTTTCTTTGCTCATAAAGAAAATTCAATCACAACAAACAATCCCACTGGACTTAATTAGCTGGAGTTAAATAAATGGTGTGACTTTAATGCCCTGCCCCCAAGCACTCAAATATCTTTGCCACTAAAAATATATTTCCTGTGCATGTAGGTGTGTGCAGGAGTGCATGCATGTGTGAGCAACTTTATGTTCACGCTTGCGCCGTCTTGGGATCTGCCACAGAGCTCCCAGTGCAGCAGTGTGTGCTTGATAATTAGCCTCAACTTCAGCACTTCTGTGAACACGTGCCTGGTTGGCACAGTGAGGACCGCCTCAGGGAAGGGTAAATGCGATCTATGAGTGACTATCATCTACTGCCCGGGTCCACTGACCACAACAAAGAGCTTATGTTTCAAAAGGACAATGCAATCGTTTCCCCTCCTTCCTCATTCCTGACCCTTAGATCCTCCAGTTTACAGTCCAGATATTGACTGATCAGCAAGTAGCGTCCGTACTCATGCCATTAGTAAATATCAAAGATGCCCATATGCTGACTTTCCATAAGGTAATGGATTTACACTACTTTTTCCTGCTTAAAAAAGTGAAGCAATATTAAAGTGATGGTTCTGCAACCTGTTTGTGTTGTGACAGTTTTCTATCATTGGTCATACAGAGTAGAATTCAACTTACGCCACTACATAACTTTAAGACATTCCTTTTCAAACAGGCGTTTCAGATCCAGACTACCTCAGGGCTGCTACAGCTGACTGCATTTAACCCTGAAAAGTCTGAACCATTAAATCATTGACAGAAAATTCCAGTTCTTTGAGCATGGAGCCTTTATTGGTCCTTCTGAACAACCATATATGAGTTTCAATTTTGTATCATATTTGATACATCAGGTCTCAATGCTCAAATATTATTATTTTTGAACACACAAAAACATAATATAACACAAACATGTCTAACAAATTGGTAATTATTTTTCAAAATTGTCCAAGTTCTGCTTCCTTCCTCATTAATGACAATCTTGTAGTGTCACTGGAAAGGCCTCTGATGAATGAATTCCTCCCCCCTGCTGGATTATCTGTGTATTGCATGTATCTAATTGTATACATCAGGTTTTTCGAGAAAAAAAATGTCACACTGATCATGTAGAGGGCTTCAAAACTCATGTATCAAATATGATACATTTGGTGTTATAGGGTTAAAGTATTTATTGTCTTGTATTTAATTGTATTTTGTACCGTGAAGCACTTTGACTCTCCCTGTCAGTGAAAGCTATAAATAAAATGTACTTAGTAATCTAATTAACCCTTTATAGGGCACTCACTGAAATACTCTGAAATTCAACATTTTAATCATAGTGTTTTTTGGAGGACATTAGAGTTTATTACTTTTGAGAAATTAAAAAAAAAAAAAGTTTTTGTTTTGTAGAAAATCAAGGTTAATGAGGTAACCGTATTTGGTTTCTTACCTATACATGGCAAAAATATATAAAAAATAGAAGCAAAACACATGTAAGATGAAAGGTACATGTATTTTAGAACATTAGAACATCATAAGTGCTGATCCACACCCCTGTCCACATCCACATTATCCCTTTGAACATCATTCCTTACATTAGTACCATTACTTCATGGTACCTAACAAAGCAGGTACACTCACTGTTCATGCAGAGGTGGACCTTACAAACCCTGTAGACCACATTGGACCTGAGATTGTTGCACCACTGTCCTCACTGGAACTGTTGCTGTCACTGACTTGTAATGCATGTGGAAATTCCCTAATATAGTCACTTGCCCAGTAAAGGGTTAAACATAAATTACCCAATGCAAACCAACATGAGCAACACTAACAACATCAAAATGACCTTAAAAGTCAAATCACAACATACAGTATGATGCAACTAGGAACAGCAGCAGGATACAGGTGGAAAAAGGAATGAGAAATTGTTGAATGATATAAAATCAATCTGACACTGTATTTGTCAGATTTATATGTGAACTTCTACATGTTTTGAAAAAAGTCAAATATGATACTTTGCAAAAGGTTCCACTTACATCTGTGTGACCATTTGTAATCTAAGACTTTCTCTGTAGGGACACAAAATGAGTATCCATAAATGTTCACATTAGACCCAGTCAAAAGAAAGGAATAAATACATGGTATTATGATGATGTATCTCCCTAGTATTGCTACCAGTTCTGCAGGTATAGGTAGCAACTCAGGTACTTCATCATCAAAAGGTTTAGAGTTTGTATTTGATCAGTTACGAAATATATACACTGGTCTCTAATGATCAAACACCCCCTTGGAGTCATTAATGTTTCATTTTGGAATAATGTTAAAATCATCTGTGAAGCACATGATTTCTTTTATGTTCTACTGGAACTGTGTACCTGGAGACCTCAGAACAGCTGGAGCTGCTGAAACCTTTAAAAGTAAGCAGAATACATACCTCGATTCTGGAATTAGACTAAGCGTGCTTTTGACATAATTTGCCTACTAGTGCATTGACCCGTGGGGAAGGCACGGATCATACAGGTCATATTAACTCTGTAAAGCCTGAACCATTAAATCACTGACAGAAAATTCCAGTTCATTTATTGGTCCTACTGAACAGCCCCCCAATTTTTTTTTTTTTTTTTTGTCAAATATCAATGTCCATGTATGAGTTTCAATTTTGTATCATATTTGATACATTGGGTCTCAATGCTCAAATATTATGATTTCTGAACAAACAAAAACATAATATAACACAAACATGTCTAACAAATTGGTAATTCCTTTTCAAAATTGCCAAAGTTCTGCCTCGTTCCTCATTAATGACAATCTTGTAGTGTCACTGGAAAGGCCTCTGGTGAATGAATTCCTCCCCCCTGGTGGATTATCTGTGTATTGCATGTATCTAATTGTATACATCAGGTTTCTTAAGAAGAAGAAAAAAAAAATCACACTGATCATGTAGAGGGCTTCAAAACTCATGTGTCAAATATGATACATTTGGCGTTATAGGGTTAATACCGGTATAGGGACTGAAGTTAGTAAATGCATTGTTCTTGTTTTTTTACTTCATTTCCCATCATGCAGCATAGCCTTGTACTTCCCGTCAACCCTCATGGGCAATGCAACATGATTGTAAGGCTATTGTATTCCAAACTGACTAATATGTCCCAAAATATTGGTCCTATCAACTTGCTGATATATTTACAGGGTGTTCCAAAAAAAACTTACATCATTTGGGACTACATGGTCATGGGAAATGATACTTAATAGGATTTATTTTGGACATAAAATTCTGGGGGATGGTCATTTTAGAATGTTCCAAAGTTATTACAAATGTTCAGTGTGTGTGTCGCTTGTGACGCAACTCTGTAGTGGAGTTCCTTCCACACTCGCTGCAGCATGTCCTGTGTAACATTCTCCCAAGCTTCAGTGATTCTCTCGAGTTTCTCTACATATGCAAAGTGGTGGAATATAGACCAGTCCTTTCACATAACCCCACAGAAAGAAATCACAAGGTGTTAGGTCAGGTGAGCATGGGGGCCATTTCAATAGCACGTTGTCTCCATCATTAGCACATTAGCACAACAATAAAAATGATTACACTTTTTGGAGCAAAAAGAGCTAACACATTTTAAACAAATTATTAGGTGATGAAATTATGGCAAATTTTTTGGGACACCCTGTAAAGTGGAGATGGGACTATTTCTCAACTGTAGGTACCAAACTGATGAGTTAAACCCGTCTCCTTCCAGTATTATGATATAGATTTTATTTTAACCATCCACCCATTATGTATTTTGTTGCAATTACTATTTTTGACTGCATTTAAATGCTGAGGTTTTATTCTAATTATCTTATTTTTGTGTTTTGTCTTTCTAAAACTACTTTTTCTTTCACTTTATGCAGAACTTTGCACTACACTACCCTTTATGAGAGGTGCTATATAAATAAAGCTTGATTAATTGGTTGATTGATCACCTCTAATCCTATTTAATTCTGACAATGCACATCACTTGCTTCATTCTGGGGAGTAATGTATCCTACTTTTATCCTTTTTATTCTGATAGGTATTCCCCATATGGGTAAAACTTAACAAGGGTACGAAACCAACAGCAACGTTTGTTGTTAATTATTATTGCTGTTATTAATTGTGTTATGTTTCCAATAATGTTATTAGATAGGGAGAATCAATCTGCTCTGGCACATATAAGCATACAAATGACCATGCTAATGAAGTGTATTCTCTCAAACACCATTTGACCAAACGCTTTACTTATTAATTGGTTTTCTCTCCATTCACTGTCTTTACCCTTACCTCATGTTTGTCTTTCTCTGTTTTAACTCTACTCCTTCATCCTCCACATCTCCTGCTCCATGTCCTCCCTTGACATCCTCTATACCTAGTGCCAGTGTTTGCTGTCCCGTGTCTGGTCTTCTTTTCCATTTCCCTCCCGTCTCTGGGCACCTTTGATGTCAGGACCACAGCTAAAGCCTGCGCTAATCTGCTGCGGGGATTCCTGAGCCCTGAGCAGGCCAAGAGTCTGAATCATGAACATGGCACGGGGGCGAAAGGAGAAGGGAAATACGGGACGAATGGGGTGAGAAATGAACACGGAAAAACGTTCATGTACAGGTCCTGCCATGTCAGGAGTTCTGTGAGGGTGTTAAGTTCTCAACCAGACACATAGACCTAAATACTGGGCAAAGAAAATGCATGATGGTAACGATACATCCATATCTATTTAATATGCATCTATCAGATAGCTGCCATTTACTCTGAATTACTTAAGAGGAAAACTGGGAGTGAAAGGGTTGATTCAGAATGGTCTGGATCAAAAACTGCTTTTTCTATTCAGTATCAGCTCATCTATATCCATATTAATCCATAAAGACCCACAAAGCCACGGGTGACCAAAAGCATCTACTCATCTTTAATGTTTAATACCTGTTGATCCACTAATCCTATCAATACATGCAAATTATTGGTGTAAAATACAGTTTGTCATCTTTTCATGGTCATCAGATATGACCCGTTTGGACGTTCAGAGGTTCTGTAGTGAATGTGGAAACGCTGTCATCTACAAAATTAATTCAACGGTAAACCCCATGGAGTTTGACTAATGACAGTTTTTTGAGGTTTGTTTTTATGTTCAGTTAATGATGTACTTAGAGAAAACTTAAGAAGAAATGACTTTTTCAGCAGTTTTTTTAATAACCTTTGAATCTACTCCGAGTTTTCATGAAGATCTACATGATCAGTTAATTAAATATAGGGGAAAATACATTATTTGCATTGAATAATGCAAAATACATAGGATAGTATCATAATAAATGGGGGTAAATCATTTAAGAAAGGTTAAAAAGAGAAAAATCCATTTAGGAGCTGCCGTAAAAAGATGCTCTGGGTCTTTATGGGTTAAGTCAAAGCATTACTGTTTTTTTTGTTTTGTTTTGGGTTTTTTTGCCAGAATATTTTTATTGAATCTTTTTATCTCCAGATTTTTTCAAATACCTGCTGTTTGGTTTTCTGAATGTAGGTTATTCTTTCTAGTGGAAGGCTAGACAGTATCCGACTGAGCAACTGGGTGGTACTGGGTTTGCTGGTGTTTTTACAATTCTGTGCAATACAAAGCATTACAGGTTTTTTTTTTTTTCATTATTATTACCTCTGCCAAGGAGGTTATGTTTTTGCTGCTGTCTGTCTGTCCGTCCGTCCGTCCGTCCGTGAGCAAGATAACTCAAAAAGTTATGGATGGATTTGGATGAACATTTTAGGAAATGTTGATACTGGCACAAGCAACAAATGATTACATTTAAAATTTTGGCGGTGATTGAGGGGGGGGTTACTGATCTGCCTTGGCAGAGGTCTGTGCTCTCCAAGTGCTTCAAGTTATTGTTATTATTATTATCAATCCCAGACAACTGCTGCTCTAAAGGCACTACAATCACAGTGTAGGCCAGTAACCCTAAAATCAGAGGTGGGGTGTAACATGGGAAAGTACTTCTAATTTCTAATTCTATCTCTGATTAATATGTCATTATCATCAATGCACAATTATACACTGTCTAGCCAAAACAAAAAGGAGGTTAGGTTAGTTTACAGCATGGAGTACTTATGCAATACCTACAATAAATGTCACAACATGAATTTGCATTCATAACTACATTAATTTTTTGCTAAGATATTGTATTAATAATGTAAGAGTTACTTAGACCGCTATGTAATGTCTTCTCCATCACATCCCAAAGATTCTCAATGGGTGTGGACTCTGTTTTGGCGATCCATGTGTAGAGATAATGTCTCATGCTCCCTGAATCACCCTTTGACAACATGAGCTTGATGAATCCTAGTATTGTCCAGCCATTATACTCTACAGCAGGGGTGTCAAACTCATTTTAGTTCAGGGGCCACATTCAGCTAAATTTGATCTGCAGTGGGCCAAACCAGTAAAATAATAACATAATAATATATAAATAAAGTCAACTTCAAACTTTTCTCTATGTTTTAGAGCAAAAAAAAAAATCAATTTACATTATGAAAACGTTTACATCTACAAACTATCCTTTCAAAAGATGTGAAAAACATGAACAAACTGAAAAAATAAGTGTAATTATAACAATATTCTGCCTCAGTTTATCATTTACACATGTTCATTATAACGTACAGATCACAGTGGATCTACAAATACACAAAACATTTAATAAAAAAACAGAATCTTGTTAAAATTGTACTTCTCTTAAGACATTTCAGGTTTGTATTTGTTCAAGTTATTCACATTTTTTTGCGAAATTATACTTTATTTTAGTGTAAATACATGAAAATATTTACATTTACAAAGAGAAAAATTTGGAGTTGTCATTATTTCTATGTTATTATGATAGTATTTTACTGGTCCTGCCCACTTGAGATTGAATTGGTCTGAATGTGGAACCTGAACTAAAAGGATTATTAATGTCTTAGTGTAATTTTTGCATTTCACAAATTCATCCCAAGGGCCGGACTGGACCCTTTGGTGGGCCGGATTTGGCCCCTGGGCCGCATGTTTGACACCTGTGCTCTATAGTAAAGCTGATGGTTATGTATTAATCAGCAAGTGGAGGACTCTATCTTTCAGCCTGGTTTAGTTCAGGTTCAGATTCAGATATTTTATTCATGCACCGAGAAAGAAAAATATATTATACATGAGGAGTTTACAACAGATGTACATGAAAGGGAAGCCCAAAGAAGCAAGAGTGCTCATAGATAGGGGAACCAAGGAACCGACCACATCCTCACCCATATTCCCCCTCATCCCCCACCCCCCAAAGACGTACCTACATATTCATCATTACCCGCTGATACTCACGCGCAGTCGACATACACCAAACACAAGCATCCACATCCCACCCTCACCTGTCTCATCTGACTAGATGGACCCCCTCATGTGCCCCCACCCTACTGCATCTTCACAGACTGGAACTACATCCGCAAATGGACATCCATCAGTCCTGGTGCATCTACAGTCTGTCCGTCCATGGGAGTGGATCTCTTCTTCACTGTGGTTCTCCCTGAGGTTTCCCTTTTCCCACTGGGTTTTTGGAGTTTTTCCTTGCCGAGAAGGAGGGTCTAAGGATGGGGGATGCCCAGGATATTAACCCATTCCCTTCTTTTACTGTTTTAATTGACTGTCATTTGTTTTCATATCCAACTAATTCTGTAAAGCCCTGTGTTTTTTTTCTGTTTTTATGTAATACACCTGTTGTGAAGCACATAGAGTCTGCCTTGTGCATGAAACGTGCTCTATAAATAAAGCTGACATGACTTGACACAATCACACATAGGTACACCTACACACTCACTCAGCATCATTAAAAACAAACAAAAAAAAAATACAAGTTTTGAATGCCCAACTGGATTACATAAACAAATTTTTTTTTTTTCTTTTCTTTTCATAAACACATTTTCAAGATTTGATCTGATAGAAAAAAAAAAAAAAACCAGATCAGATTTCTGCAAGAAAATGGGCTGTGGGAACCATTAAAGAGTCTGTGATGGACCAATCAGCTGTCCAAATGGGTGACGAAAGAGTTATCAACACTTCTGCTTTCTAATGAGGAATGTATTCACAATATTTTGACTAAAGAACTAGACCATAGTGAAGATCAAACTACAATTAAATGTTTATCAAGTAGCACATATAATTTATGTACAGTTTAACAAATAATCACTACCCAACTGTGTTTATCACATGGTAGACAAAAGAAATAGAGAGAAACAAAGATTTTTTTTATCCTGTATGAGTAAAAAAGGAAAAACTGTCTTAAAGCAGCACAATTAAGGATCCTGGAGGAAATGTTTGCTGTAAGTAAAAGCACTATGAAGGATAGAGAACAGATAAAAATTAAGTATACTCTAATTAACCACAAAAGAAAAGAAATATAGAAGAAAAAATAAACAAAAGCACCCACTGTGTCAATGCACTGTGCGTAAAAAAAGGACGAATGCTACAGAGGATATAAATATTAGCTTTGCTACAGCTGAAAGCCAACCCTCCAATTCCCTCCCCATGGCTTCCATGCCAAGAGAGGAAACGGCAGAATAATCCCACAGCAACACTCTTTATCTGCATAGCTCTGATGGTACTATTTATAGCACATTTAAATGTTTTTTTTAAAAAATACCTTTTCTTCACCTTTGATTAAAAAAATAAAAAAACTAAAAAGCATAATAATAGCCTTCAAAGATTATTCTAACAGGATCACGTTTATTAGCAAAAGGAACGCAACAAAAACGGGCGAAAAAAGAGAAGGGGGAGCATTGGTCTCTGCATTAAAGGGGTAATCCAGAAACATATTTTTCAAATAAAGCAGGACTTTGTTGCCTTATCAGAGAAAGCACATTTAAGTTCGGACCTCAGTTTAATTTACACTTGAAAGAAAATTCATGACCATAAAAAGGAATTAAAGCTTCTCCTCATAGGTCATTACCCTACAGCTAATTGCACTGACATTACTGAGGCTAATTATAAATACAATGGATGTAAAGAAAGAACACTAACACAAGCTTATGCTGACATGGTACTTTTTAACCACAAGAATCAGATAATATTTCAGAGGTATCCATGGCCTAAAAGCAATGCATTCTGTATTACGTGTGTAGGTTGTAAAAGCACTTGATCAAATATCGCTTATTAATCCTTTATAGGGCACTCAGAAATAATACAAGAAAAAAAAAATCCAAGAAGTAAATATAAAAATATAAGAAAAAACAAATGTAAATTGAAAGGAACATGTATTTTAGAACATTAGAACATCACTTCTAGAAGTTTAGCCCAACATCCAGACACCTGTCCACATCCACATTATCCCTTTGAACATCATTCCTTACATTAGTACCATTACCTCATGGTACCTAACAAAGCAGGTACACTCACTGTTCATGCAGAGGTGGACCTTACAGACCCTGTAGACCACATTGGACCTGAGATTGTTGACTCACTGTCCTCAATGTAACTGTTGCTGTCGCTGTCCTGTACTATGTGTGGAAATGACCAAAAATAGTCACCCATAAACATCCAAACATCAACCACCGACCAAAACCATCTACTGATATAAACAGTTTAATACCTGTGGAGCCACTAATCCTATCAATACATATAAATAATTGGTGTAAAATACAGTTTGTCATCTTTTCATGGTCATCAGATATGACCCATTTGTCCATTCAGAGGCTCTGTAGTTACCGTGGAAACACCTTCATCTTCTACAACATTGATTCACCAGTAAAACCCATGGATTTGGATCAATGACAGTGGATGGAGACACTGGGTTTATGTTCAGTTAAAGATATATTTGCTGAAGAACTCACTTTTTCTCCAGTTCTCTCTCTTTTTGATATAATAACCCTGAACTTTAACCAGAGCTTTTATGAACATCTATATGTTCAGTAAATTAAATCTAGGAAAATACCTGATTTTCTTAAAAAAAAAAAAAAAAAAAAAAAAAATCAAAATACAGATGATAATATTATAATAAATGATGATAAATCATTTAAGAAAAGTTAAATAAAGAGAAAGAAATCATTTGGGATCTGCCACTAAAGGAGCTCTGGGTCTTTATGGATTAAAGAGCAAATATTCTCCCATGAATGATGGACTATTTGCTGTTCATAACTAGAAGGACACCTCCACCAAACCACTCTGTTCACTAATTCAACTAAACCCTGCATTATAATAAACTGCATCTCTCAATCTGAAACCAAAAAAAAAACAAAAAATCATTTACAAGGATAAGAAAAGTCAAAAATCACTGGTACCCAGCAAAAATCTCTCTCTGAACTGTACAATAACCAGGTGTCAAAGAAGACAAAATCCATCATGTCCGACAGCACTGACCCTCTGCCCTCTGAATTTAAGTTCCTGCCCTCTGGTACCCATCTCAGACAACCATAAGCCAAAATTTGGATATAAATTCTCCTTCATACCCTCAGCTATCTATGCTCACCTCTGTACAGCACAGGTAGCATTATCATTAATTTACATTTATTTAAGTATGTGTTTTTATTGCACTACCAATTTCTATGCGATTGTCGTCTTATGTCTCACATCATTGTTTGTTGTTTTAATTGCTACTGCGGCAGAAATACTCATCCCCTCAGGGACAAATTAAGGTCTTGAATCTTGAAATTACACTTTTTTTTCTGGAAAGCCAAATGTCCATCATGCCAATAGAGTTGTGTTTCATAACATATGGTTCTGCCAACTGACATCACGTCAACAGAGCAACAGCTTGGCAGATGAAGAATGGCTTATAAAACCCGAAACTGTGCAAGACATTTGACAAATGCAGGACAGAGGTAACAGAAAAAGTCAGAGTTTATGGAATTGTTAAAAGCATTACAGAAATAGTAATGCATATTGTAGATCCACGATATGTCATGCCAAGTCACATGTATATTTTTTCCCAATACTGTCATTCATTGCCTTAATGCTGTGTTGAAAATAGATATCTTACAGTATATCAGATTATCATAAATCAGTTGTATATTGGAAGGTTTTCTCAAAGAACACTTGGATATGTCTTATTATCTAATTTTAGTTTGAATTTACAGCTTTATGCTAAGTACAACCCTTCAAATACAACCGAATAAAAAATTTAAAATTTAAAAAAAACATTATTAAGAGCAGATTAATGTAAATTACTACTGCATTTGACGCTGATAATGACAACTCCAAGTAGCACCATGTAATAAAACGTAACATTGTGCATGACCTTGATCATTATTCATCATTATTCATCATTATCTTAATACCAGCGTGATGATCTATATTGAGAATGGTGTTCTCCTTAATGTGGTATTGTATTTTAATTGTGCAAACACAGAAATCCATAAACTGTTTCTAGTCTGTCTATACTCTGTAGTAGATTTCAAAAGTAAGACACAACTGAGAGCTGATCATGATTATCATTAACCCATAAAGACCCAGTGTTACTTTTCTGGCAGTCCTGTCTCAGGCAATTTATCATCATTTATTATTATAATATTATCCTCTGTATTTTGCGTATCCCCATTAAAATCAGGTATTTTCCTATATTTAATTTATTGATCATGTACATGTTCATAAAGGCTAAAATTAAAGTTATTGTCATAATATCAGAAACAGGGAAAAATGCAGAAAATGTGACTTTTTCAACAAAATTCATCATTAACTGAACATAGACCAAGTGTCTCTTTGCACGGTCATTGATCCAACTCCATGGGTTTTACTGGTGAATCAATGTTGTAGAAGATGACAGTGTTTCCATGTTCACTACAGAACCTCTGAACGTCCAAATGGGTCATATCTGATGACCATGAAAAGATGACAAACTGTATTTTACACCAAACATTTACATGTATTGATAGGATTAATGAATCAGAAGTTATTAAACATGTTATATTGGTAAATGATTTTGTTCGCCAGTGGGTGTTTGGGTCTTTATGGGTTAAAGCAGTGTTTTTCAACCTTGGGGTCAGAACCAAGGTTGTAATAGTTTTGGATTTTTCATTATAGTTTTGTTTTATTTAGTTTTAACTTTTTTTTTCTTGAATTCAGTTAGTTTTAATTAGTTTTTAGAACAGGTTTGCTAGTTTTTATTAGGTTTTGTTTTTTTTTTTAAATGCTTAGTTTTAGTTTAGTTTTAGTTTGTTTTTTTTTTAATATCGTTTATCTTCTTCACCGTCGTATTCAAATAAATCCCAGTCAGGACTCTGCTGCTTTCTCCCAACTTTACTCTCCATGTTTCCAGGTAGAGTGGGGACGAGAAGACTACTCTAAACGACAAGTGACAAGAAGTGACGGACTGTTAAATGTCATATGGTGCCAGCAGCTAAAATTGCTTGAGGGAAATAAATCGATTTTGTATCAATCTGACGTTGATAAAGACGAAAACGAAGGGAATTTTATCCAGAATTTTTATTTGTTTTAGTTAGTTTTGTAAGCACACAATGCAGTTTCAGTTAGTTATTGTTTTTTCTTTTAATTATAGTTTTTATTTATTTAAGTTAACGAAAATGCTTTTTCAATTTTAGTTTTCGTTATTTCGTTAGTTTTCGTTAACGATAATAACCTTGGTCAGGACCCCATGTGGGGTCACCTGGAACTCATATGGGGTTGCCTGAAATTTGTAGTAATAAAAAAAAAACAAAAAACTAATATACATATATTTTTTTAAAATATTAATTCAACAAATATTTCATTATAATTAAAACACCACACATTTTTCCTAATAAAAATGAAGTTCAAATAAAATGCAGGATATAATATCTGAGAGGGCGTGTCTTGATTGACCCGATCATGTGACCGCATGCGTTACTATGCTTCAACCTGCCCGGACACAGTCGCAGTCAGAAAAACGGACCGAACAGAGAATGGAAAGATTTCTTCACCCTCCTGACCCCCGCTTAGACATCTCCAAGAGAAAAAATGTCTCTGTTTTGAATGTCTGGGGTCGCCAGAAACTTGCGATGTTAAAATGGGGTTACAAGCCAAAAAACATTGGCAACCACTGAGTTAAAGACGTTATGATGTGATCTTTGGCTGGTTTGTTCACCCCTAATCTGTAGTTTGACACTACCCTAGTGTATGTCATTTATTAAGTAGATGCTACCATCATGCACACATACAAACCAGTAGATCAAACAAAACACACCATTATGCCGCAGCCTACACCTGGGGCACATCAGCAACGGTAATTATCATGACAGAGCTCCATGAATAAACAAAGTAAGGAAACATTTCCACGGGTCATTGTTTGGACCGAAACCTGCGGACATGAAAACGAAGGCTGCTCTGTTATACTGACCGAGTGAACAATCTCAAATGATGCCTGTTTATGTACAAGACATTATGTGTTTACGTGTGAGCTACAATATAGTCCCAGAAGCTGGCCTCCTGTCAAAGGATCAGCTTCATCCGTGATCCGTTATCATCCGTGCAAACAGCGCACTAATTAGCCATGCACAGACAAATCACACTGTTTTTTCCTGGTTCACTGGCCACAGCACCTTCTGTAATCCTCTGTTATCACACAGTTGGGAAGGATAGTGAAGCTAATAACACCGTGATATTAGCAACAGTGATCTACGAACGATAGAGCCAGGCAGCGCTAGCCGTTAATTCTGCCTGCATGAGCCCTGGAACAGACTAATCCCTATTTTAATTATTTTTTCCTCTCCGTGTCCTACCCAACCCTTGTCAATGTTCTCTAATCAGACCATCTAATTAAAAAAAAAAAAACAGGAAACATGGCATGCAGGCAGCAGTGTTGAACAACACAAAAAGGGTCTAATAGTAGAAGCATATCGTTGTATAGCCCACCTGTTGTCCAAAGGGTTATATGTGCTACTCTAAGTACGCAAGTTTGGGGTGTTAGTGCTCTGCAACAAAACTAATGTCGACGAAGTGACAAAGGCATTGCTCCGGGGAAATGAGAAAAACAATAAAAAGTATATGGGTGCTTCTGTGAAACTGGTCCCTAAAAACAGGAAGTGGGGGCTAAAAACTCAAACCAGATGTAGACTAATGTTATGGAGCAAGTTTGGAAGCACTTCGGGTCTATTTTAAAATAACTATTTACTGACATAAAAGAGAAACTATTTTTCAGATAAACACATTTTCATATTTTTTTATACAAAAATCTGCATGTAACACAGTAAAAAGGACACGAAATTTACGCATTACTATTTTTTTTTAATGTCTCTTTATTCTCAAACAGGTACATTTTGGGAATCAAACTAATTATGCAAGGCAGAGTGTTTCACAAAAATGACCACTGTTGCAAAATCTGTCCAGGCAAACGGAACAGAAAGAAATATGTTAAGAACATCTGCACAACCAATAAATTTAATTTAAGAAAATACCTAATTTTCACTGAAAAAATGCAAAATGTGGAGGAAAATGTTATGATAAGTTGCGATAAATTAGAAAGGTTCGAGAAAAATTACTTGTAAATCATTATAAAAACTAGTTCTAGGACTTTAAGGGTTAAGCCAATATAGTGAAGCAAAATTTGCTGATTCCACTAGTAGATGCATGTTGCTTCATAATTAATATTTAATATATATAGTCGGACTGTTTTTTTTTTTGTTTTTTTTTTTCATTTTAAGCTCTATACTTACAGCTCTAGGAGTTGTCGTATAACTGCAACAGCTAAACTGTCTTAGCACAATAACGTATCATTTTAGGGGTTTGTCAAGATAAAAGTAACTTTGCTTTTTTTTTTTTAACTTCTCTGTCCGTCTTCTCTGCTTCTGTCTCATTCTGTCTGCGTGAGAGTGGGATTAAGAAAGATTGCTGTGCTGTCGGATCAATATGATGCTGACATCTCTCTGGCACTTTCCAAAAATCTCTACAAAGCAAAAACCCACTTACAGAAAGGGGTCTAATGGATCGCATAACCGCTATATCACTTTAGCTTTGCCATAACCCCTGAAGAGGCAACAGCCATTTCAGCAATAACTCAAGATTGGTTATTTAAAAAAAAAAAAAAAAAAAAAAAAAAGTGCAGCCAGTGACTGCACAGAGACTCAATGTAAAAACTGTGAATACTTCAGACTTATTATGGTTAATGAAAAATAAAGATAGCAGGGGAAAATGTTAATACAATTTAAAAGAGTTTTCAAAAACCCAAAGCAAGTAAAAACTATTAATGCAACCCAAACTAAAATACAATTGCAAATAAAAATAGGTAGTTAATTAACAGCTTTGATAGTGGTTCATTTTGTGCAAAATAAAATGCATTTGCACTCAAAGCTAATTCTAATAAACTCTAGTTTTGTGTTCATCACACTTGATATCATACACTCTTTCATATTTTACATCTTTACCCATTTTTCAGTGCTTGCAAATATTGTTAATACCTGAAAAATTATAATAATAAAAAAAAAACTATAATTAAAATAAATAAACTTGTCATTTCTCAAAATTAGAATGTAAATTACTTCTGTCTGTTTTTATGAAAATTATACTAAAACACTAAAAAATGATGAAAAAGCAAATGAAAAAGTATAATTTACGTAAATTAAGTAGAGAAATCAATTAAAATATTTCCACTATTTGCAGATTTATAATGGTAAAATAGTAATAGAGTCAATTCACTTCGATGGTTTATTCATTTAGATTTTTTTCTGTTGTCTAGGTTGTCAATTTTTCATTAACTTCCACAATAATAATTTCAATACATTGCGTGTCATTATCATTCACACCAAGTACAGGCTAAATAACTCATCTGTCAAAATGTTAAGGAGCATATACTCAAAAAGTCCACGGTTGACATTATGGACTTTTTAAGCCAAAGAAGCCTGAAAAGTTTTAAATTATTAAAACTTCTAGATTTTAGTTGCGCAGGTTCGACAGCAGTGCTCAGGCAGCTTACGGTGAAGGCTGACATTGGCTGTCACCCTTTGCCTTCCCGCGTTTATTGATGCAGTTGAGAAGTGTTTTTATGGAGGCACACTGCCATGCGGCCTGTAATTGCCGGTCAAGGCACGTTCACCAGAGTTCATAAAGGTTCCTGTGTAAATATATTCAGGTTGGCCTAGTGTCACCTCATACAAAAAAAAGACAGCCTCTGTCTGATGAATGGGAAGAGGAGGGGGATTTCATCGCCTCAGTAGACCCAGAGAGGTGAATGCATACTAACTGTACAAGCTCCCACACACACATGCGCACACAACCTGCTGTCCTGCTGTCCCAAAGAAGATTAAGATATATTACACTCCAAACCAGCAAGCACGTCCTTGCTTTATTTCACCTTGTAAGTTCCCTTCTTTTTCTCTTCTAATCCGTCTTTTCTTCTTTCATTACAGCTACAAATGTTGGCCCTCTATGCCCGAGTACGCGGATATTTTATGAATGATAATGAGAATGATCTGCATCCTAAGTCTCTGTGTTCCCAAGAGTTCATTACGACTGAGTCATTCTGACAAAAGACACATGTTTGAAGCTTGAATGCAGGCAAAGTTACAGTGTTTTAACCCTATAACGCCAAATGTATTTGATACATGAGTTTTGAAGCCCTCTACATGATCAGTGTGACATTTTTTGTCTTGAAAAACCTGATGTATACAATTAGATACATTCAATACATGGATAATCCACCAGGCGGGAGAAATTCATTCACCAGAGGCCTTTCCAGTGACACTACAAGATTGTCATTAATGAGGAAGGAGGCAGAACTTTGGCAATTTTGAAAAGGAATTACTGATATGTTGGACATGTTTGTGTTACATTATGTTTTGTTTGTTCAAAAATAATAAATTCTGAGCCTTGAGACCCGACGTATCAAATACAACACAAAATTTAAACTCATACATGGAAACTGATATTTGAAAAAAAATGTTTTTTTGATTGTTCAGACGGACCAATAAAGGCTCCACTTTCAAAGAACTGGAATTTTCTGTCAATGATTTAATGGTTCAGGGTTTAAAGGGTTAACTTGACTTGGACAGGTCCTGTCTTCTAGTGTGCTACTAGTTTGTAACGCACTTTCACTTGTTTAGTGTAAACAAGCAAAGTTTTATCACAGCGGCGCTTGTTTCAGCAAACACAACCTGATTTGCAGTGGATAAAAAATTGAAAAATTACCAGACTCCGCTGGCTAATGTTGTCACATTAAATCACTAGTGAAGAAGGCTAACTTTTCAGAGGCTATGTGGTGTGTTTGCGCCCTTTGCTGTTATGTTTGCAGGTTGTTCTGTGGAAATGTGAGTGTTACAGGAAGAGAGTGGGAATGTGTTGTGGTTGAGCAGTGACCCAGATCAGACGGTGACATCTCTGTCCACTCAAGGGATGCTGTGGGACGAGATGTTCTGCTGTTACTGCAGCATTGGCAAGACTGCAAGCAAAAATCCATCATAAAAGGTCATTTTGTCTAATATTTATACTATATGTGTTGTTTTGAGTGAAACAAGAGGGTTATGTGTTCAACCCAAAATGTCCATCCAATCAGCAGAAAAACATGCATTGTAGAACATAGGATTTCATCGTGTCTGTTTAAAAGTATTCGTCCTCTCAAGATTTCTAGATGCATGTTACACATTAGAGTGTTTTAACTCTTTGCAACACTCAGCATTGTGTTTATATGTAGCTTACCATTGATAGAACTTGGTTGTTGTATTAAAGATACCATGCCAATGTCCATAGAGGTACAATAAACTGACAATGGATTTGTGATGTTCTAACCAAACATGATCTTTTTCCTAAACCTAACCAAAGTGTTTTTATTGCCTACATCTATAAAATAAGAAGCAGGGGGTAACTCTTGTCTCTATAGATTTTGTATGTCACCATTAAACCTGACCACTTCCACCTATTGACGAAAGGTGAAAAAGTAGTATGACCAAAACCCAAACATAACCCTGAATAATACCCTGACATCTGAAACACCAACCTAATAAAGAGCTGCAGGTGCCTAAACTTAACCATAAAAATGATTTATTATATGTCAAACTGAACAGAAATTCTACAATTACACTTCAGCAAATTGCATCTCAAGTGGTCGGAAAAAGTAAGTAAGTAAGAGATAAGAGATTCAGATAGAAATCATTACGTAAAATAAATAAAAAAGATAAATCCATCAACCAAATGCTTTTCTAAATAACAATGTCTTGAGCTGCTTTTTAAAAGAGCCCATGGAGTCAACCACACCGAGGGACAGGGGCAGGTCATTCCAGAGTCTGGGGGCTACAGCCTGAAAGGACAGGTCTCCCCAGGTTTTCAAAACAAGTCTTTGGGACCTTCAGGAGGCTCTGGCCGGAAGACCTAAGGGTGCGCCCTGTGGAGTAGGGGCACAACAAGTCGGAAATACAGGGTGGGGAAGCAAAATTTACAATGAACATTTAGTTGTTTTTTCTCAGCAGGCACTACGTCAATTGTTTTGAAACCAAACATATATTGATGTCATAATCATACCTAACACTATTATCCATACCTTTTCAGAAACTTTTGCCCATATGAGTAATCAGGAAAGCAAACGTCAAAGAGTGTGTGATTTGCTGAATGCACTCGTCACACCAAAGGAGATTTCAAATATAGTTGGAGTGTCCATAAAGACTGTGTATAATGTAAAGAAGAGAATGACTATGAGCAAAACTATTATGAGAAAGTCTGGAAGATACTATTAAAGAAGAATGGGAGAAGTTGTCACCCGAATATTTGAGGAACACTTGCGCAAGTTTCAGGAAGCGTGTGAAGGCAGTTATTGAGAAAGAAGGAGAACACATAGAATAAAACCATTTTCTATTATGTAAATTTTCTTGTGGCAAATAAATTCTCATGACTTTCAATAAACTAATTGGTCATACACTGTCTTTCAATCCCTGCCTCAAAATATTGTAAATTTTGCTTCCCCACCCTGTATACTGGGGGGGCCTGACCACGCAGTGCCCAGAAAGTCAGGACTAAAATTTTAAAATGAAATTTGACTGGAAGCCAATGAAGAGCTGACAAAACGGGGGTGATGTGGGCTATTTTGAAAAACATAAAAATACAACCAACTTAAGTTGATTCAGTTTTTGGGCTCTAGAAAACCAACCCCATAATTCAGACTTTGGCTAATCACAAGCATTTTGGGACAGGTAATAAGTTTAATATGTGATCAACAGCTGGAATTATCCATTGCTGTTTAGGTCAAGTCAAGCAGGAGATTGAGGAGGAGGAGGAAACACCATGTCATTCCATGCTATGGTTGTCTCTTCTGAATATAAATCACCTCAGTTTGTGAATTTCCCAATATAGATTCATCTAATACCGGAAGGACCTTTGAGACATTTATGCAGAGCAGCAGAACCTGGCCAAGTGTGCGTGCGTATCCATGCAAAATTAAAAGCAATGACTTGGCATTAAACGCTATTGTCCCTCCTCTCCTCACTGGCCTGCTTTTACAACCTAATTGCAGTACCCAGTGTCCTCTGCTACAGACCACTCAGAGCACAGTGCTTTTGGCAAATTGATTTCATATGTGGTGCTGCTTGTGAGTCTCAGCCTTCCTTCTTCCCCTGGCTCTATCTTGGCTAATTACTGTGATTGATTAATCGACTCGCGTGACATATCTCGTGGTCCTGTGAAGCTTTCTCTGTCACCCCAATCACACGGTTAAAGAAATTATAAGGGAAGTCAAGGTTAAAAGTGCAAAATATCTGGCACAAACCAGTGCTGTTGACTCAGTGGATCACTCCTAATCAATTTCCATGGAGCTGCTATTCTCTTTTGATCACACCGTGACAAAAGAAAGCTTCTCAAGCAACTCATTCTTCTTTAGGTTAGCAGCACTTGACCCAGGAAGTGAATTAAAGGATCAAAGAAAGGAGTAGCATGATGCATCAGTGGAAGCTGCAGAAGAACAAATATCAAGTCTAAGTATTGTTTCAAGTGACAGACGCTGTGTTTCGAGCTGTGTAAACGGCCACATCTTCTCACTCAACATTAAACATTAGTATGACGGCAGAATAAGAAGGATAGGCCCATTGCTCTAGTGTCATGATGTGCAGAAAGGAGAGTCTTGGGAATTATAGATCAAAAAAGACCCAGTGAAATCACTTGGGTAATAGAATTATTCACAGATATATTTTTTTCATTGTCATAAATGTACCAGAGAAGCTACTGAGATATGGACATTACTTATAAGTTCTCTCACGGGATTGTGATGGAAACGCAAGTCGTCACTTTTCTTTCTTACTTTCTATTTTTTTTAAATATATGAAACAGTTAATCTCAACATAGTATCCTATTCATTCGCAGGCCCGAGGCACCAATGTGCATAACTTCAAATATGTCTCTGTGTACAGATCATAAGCCATTAGTGCATCTGTGGGACTGTTAAAAGTGACAGATTGCATCCCAGTGGTGCAGTACTTAGTAAACACAACTAAAGAGACACCCTGTCAGGGCACACTGATCTGGCCCATTACCTCTAACCTCTATGTGTTCTCTACTCTCACTGGGATGGAATATGAGGCAACACATGGCTAGACATGCTTACACAAACACATATATAACCAGGCTGTTTTGCCTCATGGGAGTAGGTTTGTAGGTTAGACTAAATATTGCTTAGTAAATTGCTTCACCTGCTGTGTTTCAGCATCAAGATGAATAGTGATCAACACATTAGCCGCTAATAAATGATGCCATTGTGGTTTTGTGCAAACCATAGATACTACAGCTTAAATCTAAGGGTGACCGGGCCTTTTCCATCAGGGCCCCTCGACTTTGAAAAGGCCTGCCTGAGGAGATGAGGCTTGCGGAATCAGTGACATCTTTTAAATCACTTCTTAAAACACATTTTTATAGACTTGCTTTTATGTGATGTTTGTCCCTTTTAATTTTTAATTTTAATTTTTAAAAATTTGAATCTTATCCTGTTGATTGTTGGTTTATATTCTCATACATGATGTTGTTTTATCTCACTCCTTTATTTTTGCATTGATTTGACAGCATCATGTTATGTTATCCCTGCCCTCTTTATTCCGATTGATTTAATTTATTCTAAGTGTCATATTTCTGCATTGTTGTACACATCTCTCCTAATGTGTTGCTTCTGTTTTAGTGTTCTTACTTGCATCTTGTATCCTGCTGTTGTGCCCTTCACTTTGTCTGTCAAAAGCACTTTGTTTTTAAAAGGTGCTATATAAATAACACTATTATTATTATTATTATTATTATTATTATTATTATTATTATTATTATTATATGTTTTATAGTAGGTGTATAACTGTGGCATTAACATGTGTTTCAGAAATTAAGTTCATATGTAAGGAATTAATTATTTTTGTTGTTAGGATTACGCAGAAATCCTATCAGCAAACAGTGCCAACAGCAGGTTGTAGTCACCTTTTTTACTGTCAGCAAATAAGATGACATTCACATGGGCAGCTGCAGATGTTTATCTGTTTTTGTTCAAAAGATTCTGTCTGATGTGACAGTTCAGCTACCGCATCTGAGTGTAACCACACTCCAGTACTGTTTCAGCAGTACTCAGATGAGTTTAACATGCAGATGACTCGATATGCAGATGATGCACAGATATGCGTCTCTAACCAGATGACCCCAGGCCACAGACTTACTGTGTCAATGTTGTTGTGAGCCATTAGATTAACCAAATTTTATTCAAATAAACAAAGACAAAACATAGACTAGTTAGTTTGGCAACAAAGAGAAGAGGATTAATATCAAAGCTCTAAAATCCAAATGCCAAGTTTATTATCTTGTCATGCTTGCAGTAAAGTAATGAGCAAAAAAAATAAATAAATCTTCCATCAACTTAGTTTGAAAGAGAGTTCAAACTAAACACATACTAACTATAGTACTTACTTTACTTACTAAACGTGCTTTTCTACTGAAAACAACTAGAGCAAATTGTCAGCAGAGCTTAGATTTGACCCAAATGTAAAATCCAGGTTTTCAATGTTACTGTTTTCATACATCTGTAACTGAATCTGTAATAAATGCAGTATCCTTATAGTATTGCAAGTCTCACTTAATTGCACTGTAAGCCTTATTGGATATGTAACCGTGGAGTACTGTAAACTGTAGTATCTTTTAATTGTATGTCTTAATATTTTTAGTTCTGTTGATGATATCAGAAGCACAGTGACTTGCCTGTTTATTGAATGGACAATGGAAATTTACATGTTCTTTAGTTTTTTCTGCTCTTTTGTTCGTAAAAAAATATAGAATAGCAACACTTTTTCTTGTGAGTGGGATGCAGTGATATGTCACGATTAATAATACTTGTTTACTGTGGTGTACAACCTGCAATAAAAATTAAAAAAGGCCTAAAATGAAATTAATTCTGAATGGTTGACAGGATCCACAGATACAAAAACCTCTGGCCCATTTTTTACTTAAAATGTATAACCTTGCTTAGTGCACTACAAATCCCTTCTCTTCTCCAGCCTTTAGTCAGTGCAAAGTGACAAAGAGAATAACAAAGTGTGGAGTGTCGGCCTGTAACACAGCACCAGGTGTTGGAGATAATGTTCCGCTGGAGCATTATTTGGCAGGTGGTGCAAAGTTCATCATAGCTGCAGTTTTGATCGATGGCACATTGCAGATTGAGTCCTCAACCAAGAGCTGCTGTTAATAAATCCTGACTCAGACAAACAGACGTTGTGAAGTAGTGTTAGAGAGACTGGCAAAATGCCTATTGATCCACTGGACGAGCACAGGACAGTATGCCAAACTGGGTTTTTTGATGTATAAAGCTGATGGTGCAAAAGAGGTAGGGGAAGAATAGAAAATCAAAGACACTCAAGATGTTACTGTTGAAAGTGGTTTGGTTGTACCTTACAAACAAAAATGAGGGATTTTAAGCTATGACACTTCAAAGATCCCTCGAGAGAAATAAATCTCTGCTTTTCTTTTACTATACCCTGTAGCCTGCAGCTCAGCAATGGCCAAGTCCAGGTTTCCCCATAGCTGTAAGTAGGGCTGCTCGATTATAGGAAAAAAAATAATCACGATTATTTTAGCAATAATTGAAATCACGATTATTAAAAACGATTATTTGTTAACCTTAAAGTTGTTTATTTTTTTCTTGCAAAACAATGTAAGATATACTCTTTAAACATAAATAAAGCTTTTAACCACTAAAACAAAGTATGTTCACTTTTGTACGAAACAAAAAAATCTTTGAATGCAAATAAGTGTACTGTAAATTCAAGTATGTTTCCTATTGTGAATAAATAGTGCACTGTAATTAAACTGCTATAGACTTGCCATAGAACTGTAGCAATAAAAAAAAAAACCTCATGTAAAGTGCAAATTGTAAATTCAAGAATGTTCAATGTAGTATGAAACATAGTAAATTCAGTGGCGTGCTGTGAGGTTTCAGTTCAGGCCTTCTGTATACATCAGCCATCTAGAATACGCACATTAGGGTTATACAGGTTAGGTTAGGTTAATACGGGAGTTGCAGCGTAAAGAGATTCGGAGACTGAAGATTGCATTGCAGGCGAAGTTGTAAACGGAGTTGTTTTTATGCGTTTTAGTTTTTCATTAGATTATGATAAAGGTGGCGGTGGTTAAACTTTAGATGGTTAAAAAGGTTTGTTGTGTTACCGGTCGGTGCGGACACAACTACGAAACACTTTTTGCACGTGATGTGTTTTTGCTCTTTATCTTCTTCATCAAACCCAAAGTGATTCCATACAATTGAATTTGACTTGCCTTTTTTGTTTACCAAGCACTTCTGCTGTGATTCTCCTGCCGTTTTTCCAGACCGCTAGGTACAACTGTCCTCTTGGGGTGGACCTGCCGGCTAGCTGGCAGCAGTAGCTTAGAGGGGGGCGGGGCAGAGCAGCTCATGGTAGCTTGCGTGCGCGTGAATTAAAACAACTCAAAATTAATAATCGTTTTTTCTCGATTACATAATTTTTGTAATTGTTGCGTGTAATAATCGAAATCGTAATCGAATTTCGATTAATTGCACAGCCCTAGCTGTAAGTACACCAGGTGAAAATAAGAGGACTTTTTAAAAATATTTTTTACAAATCAGTAGCCATGTTACTTCTTCATGATGTATATTATGTATTAGATTAGATCAAATTAGATTCAGCTTTATTGTCACTGTCACAAGAACAAAGCAACAAAATGCAGCTTGCATCTAAACAGAAGTGCTTAGCAGTGATTAAATATTATATATTACAGCCTAAAATAGCATATGATAGCATATTATACAGTGTGCACAGGAAATGTGGTATGAATGCTATATAGTATACATCTACTTGAATGTCTATTATGTATCTAGTTTTTCCTTCCTCACAACACAAGTGCCAGTGTGCTTAAACACCCAACTGCTATAGCAGAAATTTGGATTCATTCCTGGTCATGTAAATTCCTTAAAACCATCACTATGTAAAGGTCTAAATTGTTAAATGATGTATTTTTCATTGCCAGAAAACTGATTTATCATTCACTGTAGGGTTGAAAATGAGGGCTAACTGATTAGCATGCTAATTGATGTAAATATATTTCTTCAAGACAATACACCAACATCTTTAGCATACAATATAACCTGCCTCATATTCATAAATATTTTAAGGGATATAAGATGTTTTAAAGGAGTGATATTTTGCTTTTTTAATGGAATTATGCATTTTAAAACATTTCCCTGTGGTCTACATAAATTGTAAATGCTATGCTTGGGTCTGAATTCTTCATTAATTCAACTCCACAGATTCATCTTCAACCCTATTTCTGACTGACACCAGAAAGGTCATTTTGAGCACTGGCCCTTTAAATAAACATGAGCCACCCCCTCCGGGTTGTTGACTGTGCGACTCTGTCCTGTTCAACCAACAACTGAGCATTTTAGGTAATCAGCTCGAAGTTTGGACATATTTTCTGTATGGATTACAATCACTGCTGCTGACAAACAATTATGGCACATCAGAGAAATGTTTGTCGGAAGCCTTGACCTTATATGTGCAAATGTCGTGACGTAACTAGTTATACACATAATAAATTAAGAAGGAATTAAAACAGGTAGTAGAAATCAACTCGATTTTTGCCAAAATGAATATGCATGAATAGCTTTGCAGCACCTGGAGGGTTCAAATCCAAACTTTTTGAATTATTAGGGTCCAAATACACAAATAAATGAACCAAAGACTAATAAAAGTGGGTTTAGCTAAATATGACCCCTTTAAGCACACATATAACAGTTGGCAACCTTAAATCCCTTATTTAAAAGCAACTGTCTACTTGTACAGTACGCTTACTTCGACTATGACTCAACTCCTACAACTTCAAAAACTACCTACATGTGCACATTATCCCATTTAAGAACCTCAGCAAGATCAGCTGCAGGTCTGAAACGCATCTGAAAGGTGAATAATCGTGTAAGGTACTGCGGTAAACGAATCTATGGGAGCCTGTGGAAGGAAACACAACAAAGTGTAACACAGAAAGAACGAGACAGGAATCTAGACAGCGAGATAAGACGATGTGATAGACGTGGTTGGTATATATAACCCCCACACAACACAATCTAGAGGGCTTTTTTCGCTGATGTCTGTGACATGATGATCCTTGACATACGTCAGGTCGTCATTACCATCCTCAGATCAACCATGAGACATTTCCATCTCAACCAATGTTTATCTGTGCATGAGCTTTCTGCGTTGTAGAGTTTAGAGAAGTTTATTGTGTGCCATCAGATGTGTACACGACCCCCATCGCAACAGATATGCAAAGTTAAGGAAGATACAAGCCAACAGTAATAAGTAAACTCAAGAAAAGTCTATTGATTTAATGAAGCCTTTTCATTCTCCTCGCCTTTACATTTGTTTTGGGTGATTTGTATGTGGGTTTAATGATATGAGCACCACTTAGAGAAAATGACAATAGAATCTGTAATGAAAGACGACTTTCATTAGACAATCAGCCTGAACTGTCCACTTGGATGCTTTATGACACCCACAGTGAGGGAATGAGAGAGCGAGCAAGAAAGAGAGAGAGAGAGAGAGAGAGAGAGAGAGAGAGAGGAACTGTGGGAGACAGTGAGAGGGAGAGAAATGCCAAAGTCAGACCCTCCTGAACGTGACCAGACTAGAAATGTTGTGGTGAATTACTGGTAAAGCTCCACAGAGAAATGCTTCCTTTACTCCACCAGTCTGCATTGTCGAAAAACAGGGAACAGTATAAGCCATAGATTTAAAAAAAAAAAAAAAAAAAAAAAACTATTCTGGTTGCACGCAGAGAATATTCACCCACTCAACATTCACACTGTATCCATTTAAAAACACATCTATGCAAAGTGCCCTCTGCCTACACTGCCAATTCTCTGTATTCACATTCCGAAAATAACTGTCTTCAATGCGGACCTGTAATAAATTATGTTTTCAAGCAGAGGACTTTGGGGATCACAAGTGGGCAGCTTCCACTTCTCGTGCTGCGAGTCTCAAGCTGCCAAGGAAACAATGGTCAAAGAATATGTTGAGCAATCACTCACTCCCATACACTCTCTTGCTGTGACTGGTTTATTGCAGGAAATGCAGCTAACAGCTTCACGTGATGGACGCTGCTGTCAAGTGTTGCTCTGAGAGTGAGTGGGACAAGTGTGTTACTCCCATGGGGGACAAAAGCATACACAGAACATATAAACATACTCTTGGCTGCATCCATGCTGTGTGGTAACACCTACGTGATCTGGAAATTAATTCCACTGCTGAAACCCACATCTAGGCTTCAGTAGCGCTTTTATAATAACAATAATACTTTAAATTACATACCATATTACACAAAGCTCTAGTTTCCTTGGCAGTTAACCCATAAAGACCTAGTGCTACTTTTATGGCAATTCTCAAATGAATTTTTCCTCTCCATTTAACCTTTCTAAAGTGATTTACCACCATTTATTATAATATCTTCTATGTTTTGCATTTTTCAATGTAAATCATGTATTTTTCTACATTTAATGTAGATGTTCATGAAAACTCAGACTTCATTCCATTCAAAGGTTATTATATAAAACAGAGAATACTGAAGAAAAAGTCAAATTTTCCACAAAGATATCAATAACTGAACGTATAAATAAGTATCTCCATCCACTACCATTGATCCAACTCCATGAGTTTTACTGGTGAATCAATGTTGTAGAAGATGACGGTGTTTGCACATTCACTACGGAGTCTTTGAATGTCCAAATGGGTCATATCTGATGACAATGAAAAGATTAAAAAAATTTTTTTACATCATAATTATAATAATTTACAAGTATTGTTAGGAATAATGCATCAACAGGTATTAAACATTTTATATCAGTAGGTGGTTTTGGTCAATGGTGGATGTTTGGGTCTTTATGGGTTAATTCAAAGCAGTTTCACATAAAAAAACAGCAATTATTGAATGAACTGAATGCTTATTATTTTCTGATTTCTGTTACTCCTAATAATAAATTACATATTTCTGAAATGCGGACCAAACTAGACATTTGCAGACATCATCTGAAGGGAAACAGTGATATTTTCCACAGTTTTTTCATTTTATCGATCAAACTTCGACTGGCTTTGTCTGTCGCCTTCACCCAGTGTATATATTTAGAGTTTTATTTTGATAAACATAGGGTCTTAAATCTATACCTGCTATGACCTATATATGAGTAACAGAATAGAATAGAATAGAATAGAATAGAATAGAATAGAATAGAATAGAATAGAATAGAATAGAATGCCTTTATTGTCATTATACATATGTACAACGAAAGTGTAAGAGACAACTCTCTGGTGGTGCGTAGTGCAAAAGTTTAAGAAAAGAAGTGTAGATATATATACAGTATAAAAACAGGCATGTCACCAACCAGGAAAACAGTAGAGCTAAGTATATATTGCACTTGACCCTGGCTGAACACTGTGACATATGTTAAATATATGTCCTTTGTGAGGTATTGTCATTGCAGTGCAGTAAATCTTAGGCTAAGAGTTGATGTTCCTAGGCGAGCAATTTAGGTCTGTTGATAGTGGTTCAATAGACATCAGTCAACATTAAAAGTGGTTGATTAGTCTATAACAAGGTCTTTTTATGTTAGAAGTAAAATATGTTTGTTTGGTTTGGAAACTGTAAAAGGTTAAATTATATTATATAACTATTATTGTGTTTTTACATTATGGTAACCACAAAATCACCAGGAGATATTTGTACAAGTCACTGACGATGATGCTTTTTTTTTTTTTTTAGGTATTAAAATCTGGTATGTAATGTCAGGGCATTTCTCATGCTTTGTACTATCTCAATAATTTAGTCTGGTACCCATAAATTCACATAAATTATTACCCCAAACTCAAATTTGACAATCCTTCATATTAAGCGCTCTACAAATCTCTTTGAAAATACAAAAACAAAACTTGGAAAAAGGAACATACTTATATTGCTGTAAGTCCCATCAGTAACTAAAGAAAACAGCCTCTGGACCTAAAAAGCAGTTCTGAAGACCATTCACTCTCTCTCAGGTGAGTCAGAGTAACAGCCAGTCAATATATATCTAGTGTTCTGTGCTACTGTCCAATAGCACTTTATCTATTTCTTTCTCACAAACACACACATAGACCCGTTCACCTTGTTGAGACAAGTTGACACATATCAGCACTGCAGGTGTAATCCATACGCGAGCTAAATGTCAGTGTCTCGAGTCCGTAGGGTATAGGGTTAAAAGGAAGAGCAGAAAGGATGGGGGGCTACCTAGAGGGATCAAAACTCATTGGGTTCTCAGATCTCCTAACAGGAAAAAATAAGTTGCATTCACCAAGGGAGCTGTGTGTTGTCAGCAATGGATGAATAAAAAAAAAAAGAAGAAGAAAAGAAAACCTCATGGGAAATAGAGTTTGCAAAAGTTACCAGAATGGAAAACTAAGACATAAGTTTGTTCGGGAACATTGTCTGCAAAATGGTGCAACTACTGAGCTGTGATAGAGCAAGAATGCCACTTTTTTTTTTTTTCTTTCTTTCTTGCAACAACCAAGAAAGTAATGCAGATATTCAAAGTGCTTTCAAATCCAGATTGAAGCACTTTATGCTCTCTATTTACAGTATCAAAGGTGCTGCAGGACTTGCTTTCAACATCTCAAGGGAACACTGCTGGAAGATGAAAATGTATTATGGTGCTTTGCAAAACAATTGAGTGCCAAAGAAAATTACAAGTCAAATAGCTGTGAGTTCCACTTAGTAGCAAGCGGGTGAATGAGGATCTGGCAATTTGCGAGCGTCAGGCGTTATTTACATTGCCTCAAAGTGGATGGTGATGGGGAAGAAAATCAATGTGGATGCAAACAGTGTAATGGCAGGGTAATGTATTCCCCTGGGCAAGCAGCACAGACGAAGTCCTGTCAGAGTCATGCCGAGTGGAGGCGGAATTCAGTTGCTGTTTTCACCAGATCTTCCTATTGCCACATTCAATCCACATGCACATACTTGCTCCTGAAAGTCAGTCTTCGGGGCTGTCTTTTTCCCGCTGCTTACTCAGAATGCTAACTCTGCAGGGCCGTCAATCAAAGCGCTGGATGGTGCGGTGAACAAGAGTGTAGAAAAATCAGATTCACATATGCAAAGGAATGTGTTTGTGTACAGTAGACTGTTTCTATCAACACACACGTCGACACGCATCAGGAAAACAGGGGGTGGGAAAAGTGACTTGCTTTCCTTTGAGTTGTTGTGGATCAATCAGAGAATGTGTTTTTTGACCCTGATCCCTGGCCTTCCTTCCCTGAAAGGAACACTGGACCTGTCCATCACATATCAATCAATACCTGCAGCACCTAGCAGCAGCATCCAGTATCTAGCAAACCTACAGGCATGTTAACACTGTACATACTCGGATCTGGAACAGGAAAGTACCTGGTTTGGTTTTTTGGTTCTGGTTTGCCACAAGTATCAGATAATAGGGGCGGGCGGATGAATCCAAATATAGAGGGTATGCACATACGTCACTTCCCCCCCGGGCCACGCCCCTTTAAGTCAGACTGAGTGGCAAAACCCAACCTGCTCAACATGATGGAGTATAGCAGCGTGTACTGACCCCAGTGAATATATGCATGATCTACTGGTACTGAGGAGATTTACGCCTAGTTCAGATCAAGTATTTTATCCAACACAGATACTACTGCTGTGGATGAGCAGGGGACCACTGGATTCTGGGAAATCAGGAGATTTTTCCCACCTGTTTTTAAATTACGACATTGTTCTTGTAATATTATAGCTTTATTGTCGGAATATGATGACTTTAATCTCACAAATGAATGACATTTTTGTTAAATTACGAGGGTTTTTTATAACTACGACTTCATTCTCATAACATTGTGATTCTTTTTGTATTCGACTTTATTCTCATAAAATTATGGGTTTTATATCGATATTTTATGACTTTATACTCGTAGTGACAAGTGTTTTTTTTTTTTTCCCTTATGTGGCCCTAACACGCTGTCATAGCTTTATTTTCCAGTTCCTACGTATTTGAAAAACTAGGTTAGCCTCAGTTTAAGTTAGTTTACTAATCATGTAGGAGCACAAGGTTCAGAATCACAAAATGAAGACAAAAACCATGAAAGATCTGATCATGAAACCAAGAGCTTTACTAAGAAGTAATGTTAGACAAAACAATACGTCATTTAAGGTATGATTTTACCCAAAAATACAGCATAAATTAATGTGAGTTGACACCAAACAAGATCCACAGATCTAGGTTTGGTTTCCTGGATTGGTGGATCCATCTACTTCTCTTTTCTTTGTCTTTCGGCGTCTGTAAAACGATAGCTCCGACTGCTTTTCAAACCTGTTCATACAATCAATCGCACAACAGCTCTTCCCTGTTTTTTATTAAATACTGTTCTTAAGTTTAGACAGTATTGAAGCCAACGCTGCCACTCTACTCCCTCTTTCTGCCACTCAGTGGGTGGAACCGCGGTGACTTCCGCCAGTGGTGACGTCACATGCATACCCTCTATTGATACTATCAATACCAAGTCTGTATTGGTATCAGATCGATACTAGCGTGGTGAGATTGATACTTCAGTTTTAGTTTTTCTCTTATACTCATTGCTGCGGTTTCGTCAAAGAGGCGACAGCCAGGTCGCTGGACTCCCTGCTTCTGTCTTAGTGCGGAGCAGACACACTTTAGTTCTCCTCCCCCCTCTTGTGTTTCGATGTTGCGCCGTCACATGACTCAGCAGCGCAAAACAAAAGCAAACAAGTAAGCCGCCAGCTCAGGTGCACCTGCCCACCAGCACACACACAACACATGCACAGACTGAGACACAGAGCAGAAGAATGGCATGGAAGAGCAGCGGCATGTTGTTATATTTTCAGGCTGAAAATGAGACAACAGCAAGCTGAATAATTTTATGCATCCACCATAATTATTGAAATATATCAGTATCGGCGATATTGGCCCTGTATTTACTTGGTGTTGGATCGATACCAAAATATGCAGTATTCCACACCACTATCATATATATTATCCAACAGGAATTAAAAAAAAAAAAAAATTGTATGTTTTCCTTACAACATTTAACTTAATTCAAGCGTGCTATTAGTATACTTATTTTAAACTAAAATAATTGAATATGCTTAGAGGAAGAAAAGAGCCCTCCTCTATATACAGTAGACCAAAGAGATTATTCAGACCAATCCAATCATGGCAACAGATAAAGACAGAACACCATCACTGGGCTTCGCAGAGTAGAAGGCTCACTAAGCTGAGAGGAATGGTGCTTTAGGTCAGCATCATGATAACACTCCACCTGACCTCTCTAATTGGCCACCAGCTGGGAAGCCGTAATCCCTCCACCTAGCTCTCTAGTTTTCCACTTTCACGTTCAGCCTCTCCTCCAGAGGTCATGACCTCCTCTCCAGTTCTCTCCTCTGGTGTCAAGTGATTCATACTGTTTGACCCTGTCATCCATCTCTTAGCTGGTCCTTACTGTTCACTGCTAAATAATAGATAGCTGACAAGTAAGACAAGTCGGAGAAAAAGTTTTGTAAGTTTTAGTGTTCTTACAAAGTGGTACTGTGCTTTGCTGTCAGATTTTTTGTTTTGGGACAAGGCATCGATATTTGAAGTTAAAACTATTTGTGTAAACCCCAAGCTGGCATGACTAGAAAATAATTAAACAATAGCAGCAAGCCAGCTTGTCTGCAACGCGTCCCCTGTCCCTGGTGCTGTCTTTTCCTTGCAATGTGCATGATCAACTGTGACTTTCAGTCTGCATTGCTTGCCAATAGCCCTTCTCCTTTCTTTTTAGTCACTGTCCTCCCAGTGTTTCCCTTGTTCTCCGATGCCGCAGGTGCACCACCACAGGTGCCTCGGGCAACGATTGCCACATCAACAGGACTTGGTACAGATTCTAGCGTCCTGCACAACACGAGAGAGTGAGTTAAAGCCTGGAATAAGAAGTTGATCATGTAAAATGTGCAAAATAAGCCTAGCCAGAGCTGTCTGTGGGAGTCTGGGATGTGATCAACTCTCAGCTGACCAAGCAAGGATTCAAAGAGACTTGAATATCAACCTACAAGGCGCAATTCTCAGCCTGCTCAGAGTCAATCAAGTTCTTCTGTGAATGCGTTTTTACTTATCTACTGAGTGGTTGAATGAAACTGACACATGTTTCCAGGGGCCATCTCACTCTAAGATGACTGATTATATATTCTTTCTGAACCTGTTTCCTCTATCAACAGTTCTCTGTCTTTATCTATGAGCCACTGTGTGTGTTTCGTGTATTTAATAGCTCAGCCAGTGCTACCCCTCGTCCCTTCATGCCAACAGCCTGTGGCTCGGCTTCAAAGTCTCCTCTGTCTTCTGTTGTTTAGAAGAACACTCTTCTCTGGCATGATCCTAGGAATAAACCAGTATTACTAATCCTTATTCAGTGAAAAAGAAAATGCGGTGGAGTTTGAAGGTTTATCCCAACTGAATAAATTTCACTTGAATGCAATTTGTAGTGATGTGTAGGTCAGGTTTTGTTTAATACCTACACGACATGATATGAGAGTCAATCCACAACATCAACCTGCAAAAATATGAGTTAATTAACCACTCAGAACCGACCTGCAAACTGCCAACTTTAGCCTGTATTTACATACATATTGAAGCTGTCTATCAGTTGTGGTGCCAATTCTGAATGCTAGTTCTTTGGTGATAGACTGACAGACACTGGCCTTTTCTTCGTTGCTTGCTCTTTTGCTCTGTCACAGATGGTCTCTGCCTGCAAGGGATGGCAGAGTACACCTCCACTGCCCCGTAACATGCTGATATTTGGTAGCCCTTGGGTCTCACTACCAAATCCATTACCAGATATCCAATATATGCTGGTAATAGCAGCAGGAGACACAAAACTATCCCTGAATTTGACTATGTTGTGTGGAAAGTGGCTAAAGGCTGCTCAAAAAGTTGCAAAATTACTTCACGACTAACTTATACATGTACATAAGCAAGGTGCGATTTGTTTGGTGGGGGGGGGCAACTCCCCCGCTGGTTTTTACATCCCTACTTCTGCTCAATGAATTTCATCCTCAGGGGGGAACAACCAAGCAATTGAAATAACAGGCAGGTTGTGATGAGTTTTCTTACACCTATATCCTACATTACAGGTGCTAACGTTCACCTGAACCGAACTGTCGGCAGTCTCAGAATTTGTGAACATCCCCATGCACTGGGGCGCCGTAAAAGGGGGATGAATGTGTGTTTCCAGTGGATACAGGTTAGAAGTTGTGAAAATTTCGTGTAAGATCTGCTGTATAATAGAGGAGCAGAACCCGGGAGTTGGAGTTATTTAAAGTATGTAAAGTTTCACTTTCGTTTCACACCAGCGTCAGTTACGTTAGTTATGGGCTGCACCACCACGTACATAACTGCTGTCCCTCCCTGACAAAAATAAATAAATAAATAACACCCCCACCCCCGTTTTTTTGACAAATCGCATCCTGTACATAAGTACCGATGTGTATGCAGTGTTGGGCAAATTACTTTTAAAAAGCAATTAATTATAGTTACTAGTTACTTTCCCCAAAAAGTAATTGAATTAGTAACTGAATTACTCCTTCATAAATGTAATTAGTTACCAGGGAAAGTAATTATTGCGTTACTTTTTTGAAAAACCTTCAAATATGTAAAAGGAAGCTGATTTTTGAGTGTGTTTCATGGGCCACTTTCTTAGAGTAGAACAGCAGACAGGTACTGCATACCATGACTGTGGTGAGGCTGGGGTCCACCAGGGCCTGGCTGGGGTCCACCAGGGCCTGGCTTTTCCACCACATAAGTGCATATCTGCATTTACAGGAAGAAGATGCTCCTTCAGTTAATCCCACATCTCCACTTTTTTCAGTCGCTCCTCCCTGATACAGCAGTAAATGTCTTCAGTCCAGTCAGTCTGACTCTCAGTCCCCTAAATTAGCTGCGCTCATAGCTGCGTTCAAGCAAATGGGTGTGCTGTGGACAACTCAAACTCGGACATGTCACTAGTCGTTCACGTGAAGGCAGCGTGGACAACTCAGACTCATGGACACACAGGTGAAGGATGAAGGCAGTGTGGGCAATTTGAATATAAGAACGGCTCGTAAACGAAATGGTTCTTATCATTCACTGAAAAGAGCCGTTCAAAAGACTCGACTCATCTGCCAATGTCACACTTCTTGTGCCTGGCTGAGTGAGCCAGGACAGATAACAGCTGTTAGATATCAGTGCATTGTAATGCACCCCATTTTACTGCCGGTAACGGCGTTGTAACGTTTCAAAGAGTAATTAATTTGATTACCTGTTACTAGAAAACAATAACAACGTCAGTAACGACGTTATTTTTAACGCAGTTATTCCCAACACTGTTCATATGTATTTGGAAATCTGTATTCCACAAAAAAAATCAAACTGATAGTTAAATAGTCATTGGTAATTTATTACAACTGCGAGAAAAGAATGAGTAATCGGTAAACATACACTCACATACACCCATTCACACATCAATCATGTTTCTATCTGCCTGATGGTTTGTTGAATAAATGAACCGGTGCTCTCTTTCATCACCACATACTCTTAGTACAGAGAGCCAGAAACATGTTCAGAGTAACATTTGCTATTCTCTTTAAGAGAGAGGAGCTCAAACTGCCCAAAAAGTAACTTGATTTGTCGCTCGTCGCTTTTAAGACACAGAAGTAGCTGAAGGGGTTTCAAAAGTTATGAAATCACTCTGTTGTCAACAGTGGCTGCAAGTGGCACCTTGTTCTTCATGAATGCTGACATAAAGGGCTAATTTGATGGAGTCTGAGTGGGTTTGCTAGGCTCAGGGGAAGTAGGCCCCCCCCGACATGAATGCTTTATAGTTCTGTAATGCAGATCATAGACTGCCAGAGCACAAGCGGACCTGCACCCTCTGCTGTATTTGAAAGAGAGATTGACAGAGTGAACGGAAGAGAAGGTGTACCACTACTAACAGTGAAGTCGACTGCATGAAACTTTTCTTAAAGTTATTTATATCCTAGCAAGGAAACTGCATTATACACTTTTTAGCAGGCCTGTCACAACTACGGCATAATTTCCTGAGCAATTATTTGAGCAAACTGCAATTATTTGGCATAATCATCATCAACGTCTCCATTCACCAACACAACACCGTCTACTTTTAGACAGTATTTTCTACCATTTGATGGATGCTCTATTAATGAAGTCATCTCTTTGCTCCCCCTTCTTCTGTTATGGTTTAATGGTACCTGGAATGAATGCCACTGACTCTTTAAGTTGAAACGCTTCATTTCTGGTGTTACCGGTCAGTGTCAGTAGGCCTGTCACAATTATCAGCTTAATCCCAAACTGCTTGTTAATATTTTGCATAATCATGACAATTGTCTCCATTCACATAGAAAATCATCTCAGTGAAAGAAAGACATGTCACATTTCATCACCGTTTTCATGGTATTTTCAAGCGTTGGAGATTTGACTGGTGTGACTTTTGTTTATATAGCCTAAAACACATTCATTAAGCAGCACTGCATGGGTATTATTAACCCATAAAGACCCAGTGTGACTTTTGTGGCAGTTCCCAAATGAATTTTTCTCTCTATTTAACCTTTTCTAAGTGATTTATCACCATTTATTATAATATTATCCGCTGTATTTTGTATTTTTTCAATTAAAAATCTGGTATCTTCCCATATTTCTTACCCATCATTGTCTGCTTTATGATGGTGATGGTCTTCTTTGTCAACTCGCAGACTGAGTCACTGGCGTATTTTAATTTATAAGTCTATCCTAGGTCTGCTCCCATCCTACTTTCTGACCTACATCAGTCAGAGAACCACAGACGCTTATAATCTGCGTTCTCAGGATCTTTTCTTGTTGTCTGTTCCTAAAGTTAGAACTGAACAGGGGAAAAAGGCCTTCAGGTATGTGGCCCCATTCACCTGGAATGAACTACAAAAAGACCTGAAACTTAAGGATCTGGTTTCGTTGGACACTTTTAAGAGGACGTTGTATGACTTAGAGAGGGAGACATCTGGCTGCAGATGTTTTACCTGACACACTTTGTCTACATTTCATGAGCACTTTTTGCTAAGTTTACTTTGGAAGGTTTGACTTGTCTATGTGCTTTTTATGTATTCGTTTTATGTATGGAAGTCTGTGTCTGTAACTAATGTACTGCTGTTTGTCTTGGCCAGGACACTCTTGAAAAAGAGATTTTTAATCTCAATGAGGTTTTCCTGGTTAAATAAAGGTAAGAAAATAATGTTTCATTCATTGATCACTATTTTCATGGCATTTTCAAGCGTTGGAGATTTGACTGGTGTGACCCAGTGTGACTTTTATGGTAGTTCCCAAATGAATTTTTCTCTCTATTTAACCTTTCCTAAATTAATTATTATCATATAATCATCTGTATTTTGCATTTTTTCCTGTGAAAAGAATCTATTTTCCTATGGTTAATTCACTGATCATGTAAATGTTCATAAAAGCTCAGATTAAAGTCAAAGGTGATATTATCAAAACAGAAAAAAAATGAAGAAAAAGTGACTTTTTCAGTAAAATATGTCATTAATTGAACATAAATCCAGTGTCTCCATCCACTGTCATTGATCCAACTCCATGGGTTTATGGGAAAAATGTTGTAGTAAATGATGGGAGTAGATGACGACAGGCTTTTCAGTCTTTCTGGTTGTAGCTGGATATAATTTCTTAACTCATAAAGACCCGGTGCTACATCTGTTGCAGTTCCCAATTGATTTATCACCATTTATTACATATTATCTTTTGTGTTTTGCATTTTTTTAAAGTGACAATTTTGTATTTTCCTACATTTAATTTACTAATCATGCAGATGTTCATAAAAGCTCAGGTTAAAGTTGAGGGTTATGTCAAAAACAGAGAAAACTGAAGGAAATATGACTCTTGGCAATAAACAAGTAAATAAAACAAGTGTCTCCATCCACTGTCATTGATCCAACTCCATGGGTTTTACTGGTGAATCAATGTTGTAGAAGATGACAGTGTTTCCATGGTAACTACAGAGCCTCTGAACATCCAAATGGGTCATATCAGATGACCACGAAAAGATGACAAACTGTATTTTACACCAATTATTTACGTGTTTTAATAGGATTGGTGGATCAACAGTTTATATCAGTAGATGTTTCTGGTTGATGGTTGATGTTTGGGTCTTTATGGGTTAAAAAATGAGACCCATATTACTATTAATAATAGAAAATTACCAGAAAAAAAAGGCAGAGCAAGCCTGAGCTAGATATTTTCTTGCAAGTTTTCCCGATCCTTGTCATGAGTCAACCTGCGCATTAGCATCAATCTGTGCAGTATATATTTCATTCTAGTATTGCGTGATGAAGTGAGAATGGCAGATGGTGTGAAACTGTACATCTGTTTACAAGTTTTTACACCCAGCCAGCACAAATGTATGAAAGTGTGGCTGAAAATGCTAAAGTAGTTATGTGCACGTCAATTTGCGCCCATATGGATTGATTTGTGTGTGTGTGTATATTTGTGTATCTGTAGATGTAGGTGTAGGTGAAATAACTCTATAGATGCAGGCTGGCGGTGGTAATCGAGCTCACTAATTACTTCCTGAGCTGAGAGAGTTGTCAGAGAGAGGAGGAGCCGCCACAGATGGTGAGAGACCCTCACTGACGCCAGGATATCCTACCTCTTCATCATTAGAGCTGAGCATGTGTGTTTGTGTGAGACTGAGTAATTGAGAGGAAGACTGAGTGTATGTGACCAAGATTGAGTGTTCAAATTACACTTCTAAACCGCACTCTGCTGACCAAATAATAATTATCAGTCTACTTATCGCTTTCATTACTCCTATTGTATGTTCAGTATCGGCTGGACTTAAAAGCTGATGGTGTTTAAATCCGTCTTTGCTCTTGTGCGATTCCTCAAAGACCTCTGGGGGCACAGACACAGTCACTTTAAGGTGTTTGTGTTCCGCCGCTCACCCGTTTCCAGTCATGTTTAAACACCCTTATTCCTCCATCTGTAAAAGTGCCTACGGGCAGGTGGTGCACCAGTGGACTCCTGTTTTCCCCCCTCGCTGTCCCCACCTTCCGAGACAAAAATGCTGCGGGCCTGAGTACTCACCACTGTGAAGAGCCTTCTGTGCCGCTGACCTCCAGCAGGTCATAATCATCCTCCAGCTGAAAGTCAGAGAAAACCAGGGCAATGGTGTCTCCTGGCTCGGCGAGCACGGTCCATGTGCAGTCGGCGTTATTGTTGTACTCGGCAGGGTAATTGGGGGTGGTAATAACCCCGCTCTGGCCCCGTAGAGTCCCACCACACCCATCATCCGCTGTGGGGAAAACATTGTGAAAAGGCTTAGTAAAAAGAGTAATATATAAACAAAGATAATCGCAGATGTGTGTTGTGGTGTAGTGCGGAGATAATTGGAGATGAAAATGTGGAGACAGTAATAGAGCCTTGGTAAATAGCATGTAAACACAACCTTCAATAAAAATCCAGGTATGATCATGACTCGTATGAGGGAGATCTACTGAAACCTTAGATGATGACTAAACTTCTTCAAGGTCAGCTTCAGCCCAAATAGAGAACTGCATCATAAGGACAAATAGTTTCTTGTCTGTTTAAAAATATATTCTTCTATGAATAGAAGAAACAAGAAAGCAGACAGTTCTGGGGCTGACAAGTCTAGATCATTACATTACATAACAAGCGGTGCCAGGCACAACAAACCCTGCCCTTTGCACATATTTCACCCATTATAAGTATAAGTAAAAGATTTTAAAAATTCACAAAAAGTTTGAACTTTGACCTACTGTTCCCAAAATATAATGAGATCCATTCTGGGTCACTAGCAATATATGAAGTCAGTTTGGTATGAATTAAAGCAATAGTTTTGCTGCTACAGACATGTGAGATTTCACCTATTACACTGGTCAACAACAAATTTGTTGTTTAAGTTTTTTGAGCTGATTTAGGATAATTTTGGTGTGCTGAATCCAAAAATCACATTAATTTTGCTCAATCAGGTCAACTTTCTGAACTATGCTACATATTGGCTTTTTAACATTTTTGCTTTCATTTATGGGCATTTTCACATCATATGATACAAAATTCTTTCATATTTCTTGTAATAAACGAGTTCTGAAGATTTTACTTTTGCCAATTTATGATTAATGTTTTTTTATTATTACAGGTGAATGAAATGGCTTCGACTAGAAGATCTTGCAAAAATAAGCCTGACGTATTCTGCTACATCTGCGGTGAATACACCATTATACCTAACAGGAATCCTGTTAGAAAATGATTTTTTTTCTCTGAAAACCTATGTTGGGTGAGAACTATATAAAAAAATCAACTGATAAAGTCACAAAAATGTAATCAATTTTGTGAGTTCAAATTTTTCAAAATCAAATTAGCAAAAAAACTTGACCTGATTGAGAAAACAGATGTCACTTTTGGATTTAGTGGTGCAAAATGGTCCTAATTCAGTTGAAAAAACCTAGACAACTTGCAAAAAACATTTTTTTGTAACCCACTGTTATAAGTAAATGGGGTAAAAAAAAAAAAAAAAAAAAGATTTTAGAAAATTCCTAAAAATTTGAAACTTTGATGTACTTTTCACAAAATGTAATCACATTTTTTCCCATCTATTCTAGGTCACTGGTAATCTATAAACAAAATTTGGTATGAATTCACCCGGTAATGTTACTGCTACAGATATTTGAAATTTCGCCCATTATAAGCAAATGGGGAAAAAAAAAAAAAGAGTTTAACAATTCATAAAAAATTTTAACTTTGACCACTTTTCCCAAAATGTAATGAGAGCTATTCTGGGTCACTGGCTGAAAATAACCCATAGGATCACACATTTTTAAAGTCACATGCATATTCTGTCAGGGGACGTGAACTGATAGGATTTTGTTGATACCAACTCTTTTCTCAACTCCCAGTTCAGAACAGAGACTCCTGATGAGGTGAGGTGAAACTTCTTGCTCTATTTGCAACGTGCTAGTTAGTAATAGTCTATAAACCTGCAACGACTCTGCACTTCCATTTTAACTACAGGCTTTTCAGTCTTTCTCTTGTAGCTGGATATAATTTCTTAACCCATAAAGACCTGGTGCTACATTTGTAGCAGTTCCCAACTGATTTATTATAATCATCATTATTATTATCAAAAACCATTTATTATAATCTTATCTTCTGTGTTTTGCTTTTTTTAAGTGACAATTTTGTATTTTCCTACATTTAATTTACTGATCATGTAGACGTTCATAAAAGCTCAGGTTAAAGTTCAGGGTTATGACTTGTCAATAAACAAGTGTTTCCATCCACTGTCATTGATCCAACTCCATGGGTTTTACTGGCCAATCAATGTTGTAGAAGATGACGGTGCTTCCACGGTAACTACAGAGCCTCTGAATGTCCAAATGGGTCATATCTGATGACCATGAAAAGATGACAAACTGTATTTCACCAGTTATTTACATGGATTGATAGGATTAGTGGATCAACAGGTATTAAACAGTTTAGATCAGTTGATGTTTTGGTCAACGGTGGATGTTTGGGTCTTTATGGGTTAAATAAGAATGAGGATGATGAATTATTGACAATACCTATTTCTCGTAATGAAACTGCAAGACCATGTATACACAGATCACTTGTGTTGTGGAAACCTGCCATTGTACACTGATGCCACTACATGATAAGGTGCAGTGTTTCCATTGCAGTGACTATTTGCGCTTCTTTCTTTCTGTGGTGTTTTAATATATGAATTAAGATACTGATAAGGAGCATTACTAGCATTGCAGAAACTTCAAAAAAGTCCAAAAAAGGTTTAGAATTTATCCTGTCTAACATTGCAATTCTTGGCCCCAGGTGAGATGCATCTCATAGATACCAAGAAAAACAACACAGAAATGTATGAACAACCCATGATCTAAAAGAAGCCATAAAGCAGATGAGATATAAATCACTTTAATTCAAACTGAAACTGACCACTGTAATGTCCTAAAACAGTTCAGTTTCTTCATATTAAGTCTGAACACAGAGTAGGAACAGAATAGAAAAAGCATGAATTAACCCAAAAAGACCAAAAGCATCTACTGATCTAAAATATGTAATACTTGCTGATCCATTAATCCTAAAAATACATGTAAATAATTGCTGTAAAATGCAGTTTATCATCTTTTCATGGTCATGAGATATGACCTGTTAGGATATTTGGAGGCTCCGTAGTGAACATGGAAACATCACCATCTTCTACAACAGTGATTCACCAGTAAAACCTATAAAGTTTGATAGATGACAGTCAATGAAGATGCTTGATTTATGTTCACTAATTGATATACTTTGCTGAAAAAGTCAGTTTTTCTTCGTTTTTTTCTGTTTTGATATAATAACCTTTGAGTTTTCATGAACATCTGAATTAAAAATAGGAAATTAAAAAAAAGAAAAATACATGTTTATTGATGTATTTTGCCGATAAAGTCTGTTTTTCTTCAGTTTTTTCTGTTTTGATATAATAACCTTTGAGTTTTCATGAACATCTAAATTAAAAATAGGAAATTAAATAAAGAAAAATACATGATTTACAGTGAAATGTGCATAATACAGAGGACATAATATTATAATAAATGGTGAAATATCACTTAAGAAATGTTACGTAGAGAGAAAATTTCATTTGGGAACTGCCACAAAAGGAGCACTGGGCATTTATGGGTTAAACTGAATTGAACTGTGAAAAAATTCAGAAAAGTCAGAAAAACATGCCAGCATTCATGAAAGGACTTAATAAGTTTGGAGTCATATGCTCGCTATGGACTGAAAAAAAGAACCAATTCTCAATTCCCATCCTCAATTTTGTCATCAACTTACTGAACAAATTGGATAAAACACCAGGGAAAATAGAAAGAGTAATGCCCCAATGATTCAGAGAGAATGTCCAAACTGTGGCACTTACAGTAACTTGGTTGTAACTGAGCAAAGTTTTGCCATGAAATGTGCTTTTTTTTTTTTTTTTTTTTTTTTTTTTAAAGATATATGAACTATTTATTATTTATCTTTTTCTGGCTGCAAATTATCTTTTTGCCACAGGCCAAAGTGCAGAATTTTTAAATTCAGGAGCATAAAAAATGTGCAACGAGTTTCAGCATATTGTTCCTTTGTCTGCAATTTCTGCCATAGGCCAGGGAGACAGTCAGAGGATTTGAGAATGCCCTACAGTACTTTTATAGTCAGCAGGAAGCGGGCTAGGGTGTGTGATGCAACTGAATGCAACATGGCGAGAAGTGATTAAATTGTGATTAATTCAGATTTGTGTTAATCAAAGCAACTCTTCCCCTCCTTAACACTGCAATGAGGAGACTATTAAATAATAAAGCATGCATTTAGAGTGTTGCCAGGATAATTCCCTGCCCAGATTCTGATATGTTCATTATAGCTTCCAACAATGCACTATCATGTGATAACTCTAGATTATTTTTTTGGGAAAAGTCATTAAAATATCGTTATAATGCAATATGTACAGGAAGCCAGAGCTCCGACATCAAAAGGAGTTTTAAAAGACATCGGTGTGATATTATTGTTTGTGGAATAGTGTCTGTGCATCTGTGTCAGGCTGGTGTGGGATTCATTAGCTGGAGGCCAGCAAACTGTGTATGGAGTTCTGAGGAAGGGAGGAGGAGCTCAGAGGAACCGGGCCCTGTCTATCATCCATCCTACCTGTCACCACGGCAACCCCCCTGAGGGAGGGCAAGGGAGTGTACGGACGAGCGAAAACCTGTGAGGTGTGAACTTGAATAGGAGGGAAACCACGACAGAAGGGCGAGAAGAAGGGGATGAAGAGGATGACAGGTGACAACTGAGGATGGGCGAGAGAAAAGTGCAGTGGGGGAGGGGTGGAGGGCTGGACAATAAAGAAAGAGAGAGATGGCAAGAGGGGTGACAGGTGATTGTTGCAGTGGGAGTGACAGGAAGTAGAAGGCAGACAGAAGAAAAGGATGAGGAAGTGAATTGATATTCTGCACAAGACAGTTTCTTCACACTTGAAGGGAAGTCTCTGACTCCAAACTCTCCCCTTCACCTCCACTCTCTCCGTCGCTCTTTCCATTTTGTGCCTGCCACTGCCCAATACAACTGTTCAATGACAATGAGAAACTAAACACTATACCACAGGATAGCACTGTCACAATACTCTAATTTAGAACCTGAAGATAAAACTGACGCAACAGTGAGGGGATTAGATGATTTTATTCTAGCATGATGACGGACAAATTCCTTTGGTTTGTGGCTGAGAAAAAAAACAAAAGGATGGTTGTAAATATCAGAATTTTCTTACCAGTTAATGGTACTGTGTACTAATGTTTTATTCTAACCAGAGTCAAAGGGCCTGATTTACTAATGGTTTGCCCATGTAAAAACGTGCGCAAACTTGAATGCGCACGCAAAAACACATTGAAGCTTATTTACTAACAGGACGCACTGAGGTTTGCACCTCTCAAATGGGCAAAATAGCTCGCGCAACCCATTTAGCGTGTTTGCCCTGATGAATATGCAATATGGGCGTTTCTGCCAGAACATGCAAAATTATTGGGAGGAGTAAATGCAAATATTTATTTAGCACGTCCAATGTGATTTACCAAACCTGAAACTGATTGCGGTGGCTGATTTTGCATCGATATTTAGCGTGTCTGAGAGGCAGGTTTTAACTTTGTGCAAAACTGGATGCAGTAGTTGTGGCGAGGAGGAGGCATAGACACAATGCAGAGAACCAATCTGTTCTGATCACATCAACATTTTGGAATGACAAGAAAAAATAATAATAATTTGAGACATATAGCCTCCCACTTTATGGGCCTGCCCCCCCACGCCTGGTCCCACCAGTGGCACATCACCATTAGGCCAGGACCGACTCCTGAGAGACGTCTCTCTCTTTCTCTCTCCCTCTGTCTTTCTCTCTCGTGCATGCACATGTAAGGGAGACCGAACGAGACGGGTTCTAGCGCTGTATAACACACACACACACACAAACAGTGATGTCCACGGTGTTGTGACTGGGCTCCTGAACCGCCCATATAAACACTGATGTGGAGGGTTTTCTCTCATGCCCACAGACTTAAAAGTTTTCGTTCACCATACAGAGCGACATAAAGAGAGAAGGTATTTATCTCACTGATAACACACTTCAGCATGGATAAACAACAGAGAAATGCCTATTCACCCCTCCGTGTGGAAAAAGAGCATATTTATGAGTGCTGGCATATCCCAGAGCAGTTTTTACAGCACTGTCTCCATGACAACTACCAGTAGCGCACGCAAAATCCTCATTTAATTAGGGTGGTCTCCAAGACTTTGCGCCTATGGTCATTTGCGCAGGCAATCTTAGTTGATCACCCCTGACACACAAATCAATAGCACGTGCATATTTTAGTGCGAACAAGCACATTTGCACCCGTTATTTGCGATCTTAGGAAATCAGGCCCAAAGTATCTTCCTGAGGCTGATGAGCTTGTGTCAACAACAGGAGAACACGCTCATCAGCAACAGTTCATGGGGTGATTTTTATTTTTTTAAAGGACTTAGTAGAGTTAAAATGGGTAGTCTACATTTTAAAGGCTGGCATTTCATTCTCACAGCAGAAGACTCCTAATGAAAGGTGCTAATAAAAGTGTTTCGAATATATGTATTAGCAACTGTCCTTAGCACTGTTCAGAGGCTGCGTATTATTGTAAGAATGTATCGGTATGAGCTCAGTTATGCAGACTGCAACAAAGAAACTGTTTTTTGTTTTTTTTTCATGAAGTAGGAATAATTTGGTTTCAGTCATCTCATATCTGTTGCTACTACCATCTAAGTCTTTACTTCATATTTGATGTTGTTCCAAAAACTGATTACAATCCTCTTCAAAATATGGACTGGAGTGGTTATAATCTAAGGTTAGAGTGCAGGTTCAATAATGGGGTTTTTATATAATATATTCATAATCATGTTAATTTGAGTCCAACTCCCAAATACGGGCCTGAACCCATAATATTAGTAACACCTAACCACACGGGAACACTCAAAATATTCTAAAGTGTTCTTCTTTAATATTCTTCAATATTAACAAACTGTATTGCATTAAGCAAAAACATCTCCCAGAGAGGTGGATTAATTTTTTTTGATTGTCACATAAACATCACGACTGACCACTGAATGTTCACTACATTTGAAATTACTATGATGGTCACTGAGATGATGTCTCCATCTTTCAAAGTCAAATGAAATTTTCCAAAACTAAAAAGTTTAATTCTTTAAATTACATCAAATACTGTGATGAACACAGCTATAGACAGTGGGAAGCCAAAAGCTGACCACCTCAATATGAGAATGGAGAAAAACACATTGTGTTTTTTCCTTTCCCCCCACTCAGTCCAACATAGATGTCGGAATGCTTCCCACGGTTGAACAGTACATATTTTCAAGCTGTCAGTTAAAATGTCACGGTTTCCATAAAACGTATAGAACCACTTCAACTCCTCAGAGTGCCATGGCAACCAGGAAATAAGGAGGCATGGACAAGCATATGAGCAATAAAAATATTCGCGTTCAGTATGCTTAAAAAAAAAAATGCATCTTTAACATACATCAGAGGAACATGTTTGGGATTTTAAATGGGCCAACTAAAAATGGCCAAGCTACTAAATGTCAAAGTTTTTAATATGTAGAGTGAGCATAGCACATGCCAACACAAATAGAAATGTGCCCGTGACGATCCAAGTAATAGTGATGACATTTAACAGCAGGCATTCTTCCTGGAGGATCTGTTCTGACCTAAAATGGGAGGGATACGTTTTTCAAAGAGCAGAGAAGTGATTGATGGACGCCGCTGAAAGCACATGGAGCATTGCAAATAGTAACAGGAAGTGACTAGAAGAGTGATTCTGAACTACTTTCAAGTGGACCCAAAAGGCAGGATAGGACTTTTTTTTTTTTTTTTTTTTTAGATTAAACCTGAGAACAAATTGATAATACAAGCCACCACAGTGCATCATCTGTGCCTACACTGTCCAGTAGCGCTGGCACATTTGTCCTCTCCTGATTCCAGTGGGATGACTGTGCCAACATGTTTCTCCCTCAGTCCCAAGAAACAACATGATTTCTGCTCTTACACATGTGGGCTGGTTCTATAATTGGAGTGACATTAACAATACACTTATGTATTATGAAGGAGCACTTGGGTGTACACACTGACTTTATATTGCTCTTGGAGCCCTCAATTAATCACAGGGAAATTGCCAGTTTCTCAAACTTGTTGGCATGTAATTTCTGCTGAAAAAGTGGCATAATCACATCCTTGACTGCTCAACTGTGTTTTTTTTCCGTTTCTCAGGAAGGTGTCTGGGCAAGCATGGAGGAGGAAAGTCAGAGCTGTTACAAGTGGAAGTAAATTATAGAAAGGTACAAAAGATAAAGAGATCAGAGCTCTATACGGATTGCAAAAAGTTAGGCAAGAAAGAAGCTGGATATTCTTCAATATTAAACTGTATTGCACTAAGCAAAACATCTGCCAAGGGGGTGAATTAAATTGCTTAGTTCGATTCTTAAAACTAATGTAAAAATCAGACACTGAAAAGTGAAGCTAAAAAGGAAGATGAAATTTAATCAAGTTGTGCTTATTACAGACGATGAAAACAGTTATCCTTATAAAATTTAGATGCGGTGCAAGTGGTCTCGCACTTAAAATAAGCAAAGCAATCTTTCTCTAACTGTGACACTACGCAACCCTTGTTTTAACTTCTATTGTTTCATGTTAGGTGCTGAGGATCTCTTAAGATAACATCTTAACATAAGATTGCCTTCCATTTTTTGTCTCTTAGAACAAGGTAATTAAATTTCGTACTTTTGCAGTGAACATTTGATATGATATAAAGTAAAACAGATGAGGAAGTGCACATAAAGGAATTAGATTTGACAAAACTCTATATAGAATGTGGGCATGTGTGTGTATCTGCATGGGGACCAGGTGGGTGGGGACTGTGTTGGCGAATGGTGCCCAGCCATGTGTGTTCCTATGTGGGCTTCCTGACTCCCGGCCTGGTTGCAGATGGCACGGTGTCTCAGCACTCTACTCACTAGGGCACATTGACACAAACCAAGGGCCACATGGCCACACAGACACACACGTCAGCAAATGGACATACACTAAAGTGCTGGTGGCATGTGGATAGATTTAATTCTTTAAGGTTTGGGGGTTTTTTTGTAACAAAGTGAGATCCTGTGGCGCTAATATACAGTAACATCAGAGGTGCCTGCAGTGAACTATTTTCAGAACTATGTCATCTTGGGTCAGACAACACACTCTGGCAGGTGTCGCTGCCGCAGGGGTGCTCGCAAACTGTGAGGGAAGGACAACTGCACAAGCGCCTTACTGGAGCTAACACATGAGGTCCTGTCATGGTAAATAAGATATCAGTATAACCACAGAAAACCTTGTCAGGTCATGTGGAGGCATATGCAAATGCATACAACTGTGTCTGTGGGATGAGGTAGTTTTATCAGCCAGTGAAAAATTAATACATGAACAGCTGACTGTGAGGCTCTACCATATGAAAAAGAAAAAAAAACAAAAAAAAAACACTTTTATTTCTAACCCTACATCATTATAAATCATGATATAATTAAACTATAAATTCACAAACAATGTGACTGAACTATGGCTTTTCAAGCAAAGCTATCCTGCAAAAGTAGCTTTAGTAATTTAGCAAAGTTAGGACAGTCAGTAATATACAATACAAATGGAGGAGAAAAAAAATGTCCGTCTGTTGCAAACAGAGAAATGAGGTTGATTCGTGGCTCTGGCACAGATTTGGATTCTGGCTCTAGTGGCTCAAACGTGCATGGATGTCCAAGTCCAATAAAGCTGATAGATTAAGTGTCTTTCTCTTGGATTTCATCACAATCTCCTTTCAGCTGCATTACTACCTCCTTCTGGACTACATCAGCCACTGTTGACTTTAGAGTAATTAGTCCAGTTTTGTCCTTTTTTGAGTTGATAGTTGAACTCCACACTTCGATGGGATTTCAGAGATTTCAGCAGGAATACATCACTCTGATAGCAGAAAACGCTGCTCATTTTTGTGATTTTGAAACCTAATTTACATACTCAGTTTTTCAACAAAATTCATCTTATATCATCATTCATGCAACACTGTGAGGACACCTTTTAGAGGAGTGTCTCCTGAAAATAAAGAGAATAGGCAGCGATTTTCAAGTCATTTGCAGTCTCTGGTGTCTTGAGTTACAAAGATAAAACCAGAGTACATGCTGATTGTTTCTTTGTTGGTTTGTGTTAAACATACCTCTTTTTCCTGCTCCTGGGGCGTTTGGGTAAAAGGTTTCCCCAGAGGCTCAGACACCTTTTTATAAGGTCCAGGAGGGAACATACCAAGTGGAAAGTGCAGAGGGTAGTTTTATTGTTGGGAATGTGAATTGATTTATTGGAAATATTTACCCGTGTTAATGTATTACATTGTGGATATGCATGTATTTATTAGTGTGTTTATACATTTTTGGTAATGGTTTTATGGACATATTTACTGTATATTTTCACTGGTGTGTTTGATGTGAACCTGCGAATGGAAGCTGCCAGTTAGGCCTGATATTCACCTGCAGGTGTAGACCTCACTGTCCAGGTTAGGGTACTTCTGGATTTTTTAAAGAGCACAGGGGTATATGATAGGATTTGAGAGATACTGGGGCTATATTGTGGAAAACAGAGAGAAGGTTGAGTGCATGAGAATATAGGTGAATAGATGCAGGTTTTTTTTTTTTTTTCATCATTTATTATTTATGTTATGGGGATAAAGAATGTTTATCTATTGTCTGACCCACACTCCGGAGCAAAAGGTGGCAGTAATGCACTAAGAAGAAGAAGAAGAAGAAGAAGAAGAAGAAGAAGACAAAGAAGAAGAAGACGAAGAAGAAGATGAAGAAGACAAGACAAAAAAGAAGAGGAAGAAGAAGAAGAAAAGGAAGAAGAGGAAGAGGAAGAAGAAGAGGAAGAAGACAAAGAAGATGAAGAAGAAGAAGAGAAGAAGAGGAAGAAGACAAAGAAGATGAAGAAGAGGAAGAAGACGAAGAAGAAGAGGAAGAAGAAGAGGAGGAAGAAGAAGACGAAGAAGAAGAAGAAGAAGACGAAGATGAAGAAGAAGAGGAAGAAGACAAAGACAAAGAAGATGAAGAAGAAGAAGAGGAAGAAGACGAAGAAGAAGACAAAGAAGACGAAGAAGATGAAGAAGAAGATGAAGAAGAGGAAGAAGACAAAGACAAAGAAGATGAAGAAGAGGAAGAAGACGAAGAAGAAGACAGAAAAAGAAGAAGAGGAAGAAGAAGAGGAAGAAGAAGAAGAAGAGGAAGAGGAAGAAGACAAAGACAAAGAAGATGAAGAAGAAGACAAAGAAGACGAAGAAGAAGAAAGAAGAAGAAGAAGAAGAGAAGAAGAAGAAGAAGAAGAAGAAGACAAAGAAGAAGAAGAAGAAGAGAAGAAGAAGAAGAAGACGAAGAAGAAGAAGAAGAAGTAGTAGAAGTAGATTCCCTGTCTCTGGGTTCCTCACTGGGGCTGGGCAGTGATGGTCGCATGAGGATTTCATGCAGCATTGAAGCTTTTCATCAAATGGATTCAAGGTCTCATGCTCTACTCAGCCACCTACTGGATAAAAAGTATACAGCATGCAAACTTTTTACAAGGGCATCATCGGTTTGATGTGTCTATTTTTCCATACACTGTCCTTTAAGAAATGACAATGGTCATGAGGGAAAATGGAAACAATAAAACTGGGGTGACTACAGGGAATGTGCTTGTGTTGTTGTTGGAACGCTTTCACCCATTTTATTTAAAAATAAATCTTTCAACAAGTGAAGATTAGCTCAGACAAATCGGTCACAATCAGTGATCCGAAAAGACAAAACACAAGGGACCGGGGTTTCAAACTGTGTTTTGCTGTTCAAATCTCAAACCACTTTCTGAATCGGTCATGTGGTACAATCACCTGGCGAGGCTTTGGATGTCAGTAAATAAATCGATACAAGCCTCAACATGCACTTCGCAAAATATTCCCTGGATTACTTGACACACGCTCCGAAGCTCTGGTATGGTCAATCCCATTGCTTTTGTTTTACCGCTCAAGCCAGTTTAGAAAAAAATTATCAATATCTGACTGAGTGGTTACTAGGGTTGTAATGATACAGAAAAATTTCGGTTTGGTATGTTTTTGGTACAAGGGTTTTCAGTTCGATACGTTTTTGATACGTTTTTGGTACAGTGAAGGAGATCAGTGAAGTGTGTGTGTGTGTGTGTCAAGGTTATATAGTTTGGGATTTTTCATTATAGTTTTGTTTATTTAGTTTTGACTTTTTTTTCTCAAATTCAGTTAGTTTTTATTAGTTTTTAGAACAGGTTTGCTACTTTTTATTAGTTTTTGCTTTTTCTAAACGCTTAGTTTTAGTTTTTTTTATATCTTTTCTCTTCTTCACCGTCAAATTCAAATAAATCCCAGACAGGACTCTGCTGCTGTCTCCCAACTTTAGTCTCCATGTTTCCAGGTAGAGTGGGAACCAAAAGACGACTCTAAACGACAAGTGACGAGAAGTGACGGACCGTTAAATATCATACGGTGCCAGCAGCTAAAATTGCTTGAGGGAAATAAATCGATTTCGTATCAATCTGATGTTAACAAAGACGAAAATGAAAGGAATTTTATCCAGAATTTTTATTTGTTTTAGTTAGTTTTGTAAGCACACAGTACAGTTTCAGTTAGTTATCATTTTTTCTTTTAATTATAGTTTTTATTTATTTCAGTTAACAACAATGTTTTTTCAATTTTAGTTTTCGTTATTTCGTTAACGATAATAACCTTGGTGTGTGTGTGTGTGGTCTGTGTGTGTGTGTGTGTGTGTGTGTGTGGGGGGGGGGGGGGATGGGGGTGTGCTCTCCGTAACTACAGAAACCTGACAGTGAAACTAAGATATTTCGAATGTCCGACCCAGCTTCAGTGCCTTTGGATACGTTCACACTGCAGGCAAATGTGGCCCAAACCCAATTTTTTTGCCCATATGTGACCTGTATCCGATCTGTTAAAGACAGTTTGAACAGCACAAATCTGATTATTTCACATGTGACCCAGGCCATTTTCATATGTGGTCCCAAATCCGATATGTATCTGATATTTTGCAATGCGACTTCAGTTTGAACGGCCAGGTTGCATTTATCCGACCTTTACATCATTGAAATGCAACAAGTGTCACAATTCTGCGTCCCAGGAGGAGGAGCAGGAAAAACACATTTACTTCTGTAAACACAGTGTGGGCCTATGTGGTCTCGCATTACATCAGGACCTCTTTTGTGCATGTGGGTCACTTCAGGGTTGTATTCAGTTCATATTCAAAACTGATAGAAGTTGCATTTAATGTGTAATAAGAACAAGCGCAGAAAAAAATTGGATTTCAACAAAAAATCTGAGTTGTGCATTAAGACCTGCCATCTGAACGTATGTTGAGCCGCATTATGTGATAAATTTCCATTATGTTAAAAGTTCAAAATGTAATAAGAATGTCACGTCATGTTGTAATAAAGCCGCATTATGTAATAAACTGACGCATTTCGTAATAAACTACCTCAATGCATTATATAGCACATTTTTTCGCATTATGTACCAAGTTATTACAATTTGAGAAATTTATTACAAAATGCACTTGACACATTTTTATTTTCAAAAAAATGTAATAACATGGTTCATTTTGTAATAACAATCCAAATTAATATAATTTCAGAGCAATTTAGAAGAAATTAGTCACAGGAGCTCCAGGTATATAATCAGAACTTTAACCACACAGTTTAAAGATTAATTTAGCACATTTACATTTCCTGAAAATAAAAATGTGTCAAGTGCATTTTGTAATAAATTTCTCAAATTGTAATAACTTGGTACATAATGCGAAAAAATTTACTACATAATGCATTGAGGTAGTTTATTACAAAATGCGTCAGTTTATTACATAATGCGGCTTTGTTACAAGATGACGTGACATTCTTATTACATTTTGAACTTTTATTACATAATGGAAATTTATTACATAATGCAGCTCAACAATGTAGCCTCTGTTTACTTTCTGTTGTCATGTTTACTACCCTTATAGGCGCCCCAGCCTCAAATAAAGTGTTTTTTTTTTGTATATAGGGGAACCCCTGCTCATACTGTGTGTTCCACTTCAAGGAACTGAAACGGTTCGGTACAAACCAGTGCACCGTCACACCCCACGTGGTTACTAATATTTGTGTATAACATGTTAATTTTAATGGTTCTGCAAATTCAAATGTTAAAGGATGAGATTTGTTGTTTATTACAGCCTTGACATGTTTTCCTTAGCTGTTGATAGAATATTCTGTACTTCTGTGTATACATACCTCTGCAGTAGGGCAGGGGGAAGTCCCAGGCAGCGGTACCCGCCGGGTGGCGAGGCAGGATAAGTGGTGTGACCTTCCAGCACATAGCCTGGACTGCAGCTGTAGCGGATTTTGTCGCCTATGTTGAACGTGGACCCCTGCTGATGGCCGTTGAGCAGCTGTCCCGGATTACCACAAGTATAGCTGGGCAAAGCTACAAGGAGAGGAAGGCAAAGTAGAGAGTTAATGCTAACAAGTACAAGGAGAGTGTAGAACCTGGTGACCAACACACCATGTTTAACCCATAAAGACCCAAACCTCCACCATGGAACAAAACCATCTACTGATCTAAACTGTTTAATACCTGTTGATCCACTAATTCTATCAATACATGGAAATAATTGTTGTAAATACAGTTTCTCATCTTTCATGGTCATCAGATATGACCCATTTGGACGTTCAGAGGCTCGGTAGTTACCATGGAAACACCATCATCCTCTACAACAGGTCTCAAAAATGGGCCCGGGGGCCAAATCCGGCCCACCAAAGGGTCCAGTCTGGCCCTTGGGGTGAATTTGTGAAATACAAAAATTACAATTAATTTATTAATCATTTTAGTTCAGGTTCCACACACTATAAAAAACATCCTGTTGTTTTTAATGGAAAAAAACTGGCAGCTGTGGTTTCTAGAACAATACTGTAAAAAACACATCCAGCTGTAAATATATTTACAGAGAAACATGTAGATTTAACATTTTAAATATGTAGATTTAACATTGGATTTAAATGGTAAATGGACTGCACTTATTTAGCACATTTTCTACACCTTCATGGTGTCCAAAGCGCTTTCCAAAGCACCAAGTCCTACTGGGAGGAATTTAGGCTTCAGTGTCTTCCATGGACACTTTGACATATGGACAGTCAGAGCAAAGATTCGAACCACCAACCCTTCGGTTACTGGATGAGCCGCTCCACCAACTCTACCAACCCATTAATTTACAAATTTAAAATGTTACTATTAAATGTTTACTTTTTCTATAACTCTTTATATATTAAAAAAAAAAAGCAAATACACCGTTATTTCAACATTATGGTCTTGTAATTTAAATGGCACCACATTGTATTTCAATTTACAGTTTTATTTTCTAGAAACAATAGAAATACATAATTTCTACAAACAAATCTGGTTTTGTTCACATACTCTTCCTGTAAGAACTACAGCTATATTTGATTTAATCGTTAGCACAAAAATATTTTCAAATAAACAACTTTGCATTGTATTGTCACTTACAGTTTTTTTATGTTGCAATTTCACAACTTTTTGGTGTTAATTCTACAGTCATTTTTTACAGTGCATACAGACCAATTTAATCTCAAGTGGGTTGGATCAGTAAAATGTTAACATAATAACCTATAAATACTCACCACTCCAAAGTATTCTTTGTCAATGTAAACATTTTCATGTCATTTTACTGTAAAAACACAAATAACCTGAACAAATACGAACATTTTGAAATGTCAGAAGTGCAAGTTTACCAATATTCTGTCTGTTATTAAATGTCTTGTGTATTTGTTGCTCCACTGTGATCTGTAAGTTGTAATTTACATGTGTAAATGAAAAACTGAGACATAATATTGTTAAAATTGCACTTAGTTTTCTTAAGAAATTTCAGTTTGTTCATGTTATTCACATTGTTTTAAAGGATAGTTGGTAGATGTAAACATTTTCATCACATGATTTTACTGTTTTCACTCTAAAATGTAGAGGAAAGTTTGGAGTTAAGCCCACTTCAGATCATGTTTGGCTTAATGTGGCCCTGAACTAAAATAAGTTTGACACCCCTGTTCTGCAACATTTATCCCCAGTGTAAAAACCCATGGAATTTAACAAATGACAGTGAATGGAGACACTTGCTTTTATGTTCAGTTAATCCGATACAGTATGTTGAAGAAAGTCAATTTTTTTTTCAGCTTTCTCTGTTTCTGATATAACAGCCAACTTTACTCTGAGCTTTTATAAACATCTACATAATCAGTAATTAAATATGGGAAAATACCAGATTTTTGCAGAAAAAAAGGCAAAATACAGAGGATAATATTATAAAAATGTTGATAAATCACTTAAGAGAAAGTAATATAGGGAGGAAAAATTCATTTGGGAACTGCCACAAAAGTAGCACCAGGGCTTTATGGGTTAAGGTGACCTAAAACTAAATGATTTCACAAAATGTGAACCTAACTGTTGTCTGAGTAAGCTATATATATGAATCCAATGAGTCTTTCACTTTCCTGCCAAACCTTATTTACCATAGGTGCTTACTTACTCACTCCTTGATGCTTCTGACCATTAAATCGAGTCCATCATGTAGAAGCATACAAATAAATGAGCTGGGTATGATAAAAACCTTGTCTAATTGCATGTTTTTATGCAAATCAAGTTCAAAATAAGTTCAGCCAAGATTTCCTAAGCCTCCTATATTCCTGTAAAAGACACGTGATTGTCTCAGCAAGATGACAGAGACTGAAGAGACTACACAGGCTGCACAGTCGTGTAGAGGCAAGATGGTTTTGTTTGTCTCAAAAATAAATCCTGAAAGCATGAATAAAACTGCCATGACAACACACACCACACACAGACCACACACACACACACACGTACACCCAGTCATCCAGCTAACAGTCCCAGGCCAAGTCACACACTCCCACACAGTGAGAGCTGGCCAGAGCATGTGCTGGACTTTTGATGATGAAACTCAGTCTCTCCACAGGAACTGGATTGAACTCCAGAGAGAACAGGATGGCTCCTATACAACTACATAGCTTACAGCCTCACCACTACGCTCAATGCACACCTATTTAGCTGCCAGATGTCTTAACCTTTGAATGTTTTTACAAAAGATTAGAACATCACAGTGGAAATCGGGTTATTTTTGCTTCATGGCACTTTATTTTTAGCTTAACGACAAAATTAGTTCGATAACCGTTTTAAGACAAATAGGACAGGATGATGTGGATGAATTTATGTGTCTAGAAAAATCTAATGGAGTAAATATATGTTATCCTCATAGTTAGTACATGAACGCTTTATATTAAGGTACACATATTCACCTTTAACTTTTTACATATTAGTATTACACTGTCACTTTATATATGGGGGGTCAAAGGTGCCACGGATGGACAGCCCACGACTTTTTCATTCATAACTTTTGAACCGGACAAGTTTAAGACAAATATACACATAATTGGAAAGGTCTAAATGTCATCTTAAACATACTCAAAGGGCAAAATTTAGTTTCAAATATTTTTAAATGAAAAATATCAAAAACTACTGCGTCACAGATGGACAGAAAATTAACATCTATTTTTTGCAAGAATTACAAAGTTCTCAAAAGTGAAGTTCCTATGACATTATCATCCTAAAATGTGTTCAGTGTATACCTTAAACCCTCTATTTTACAACCTGATAATTGGTTAGAAGAAAAAAATATTTGATCATACCCCAATAGTAAGAGTTTGATAAATGGCAGCGTCATGGATGGACAACAAAAGTAAATATCAAATTAAAGATTTTTATTTCAATTATCAATATCATATACATTTTTTAAACAATATTTACAACATACAAATAATATTAACATTATATTCAAATGTATTTGCATAGATATGCAGTTATTAATTTTAAACACTGTGTGTTTAGAATATGACATAAATAACAGTCAAATGTATTTTTAATAAATGTAGTTTATTTTGAGAGTTTTTAAAATCAACCCAGTATGACGGCGCAAACTTTGTCTCTTTCCAAACATTCACACTCATTTCACAATTTTTTTCTTATTTGAAAATACATTTTCCTGAAAATATAAGTAATTACTTACCCAAAAATATAGGTTTGGTGTAGATTATTATAATAATCTACACCAAATGTTTTAACCTTCCCTTGACTTCGCCCATATCACTCATTATTGCCGTTGATGACCCAGTCTCTTGTAAAATAAGGTATTAATAAACACACTATAAGAACTAAAGATCTAATATGCACATGTAATGTATGTTATGTGCCAACAGCGAATGGTCTATATGTGTAACTTAAAAATGTGTGTATCCTAAAACTAAAAGTAAAATGTTATGCAGCCAAATACTCAAAATACTGGAAAAAATATACTAACAGAATAACAGCTTTACAATGACTAATATGCAATATGATAATACAGCAACTAGTGAATTAATGCAATTATGTGTTCCCATTAATACCGTATCATAGGAAAAAAAAATATTATGTAAAGCCTTCATTGTTGGCTTTTTCATCTTTCCTCGTCCAGTACGCTAAAGCTTCTTTACAGCAAGCTCTAACAAGGACAGATCAATGTTTTTTGCCCGGCAGCGAACTACACAGAACTTGAGTTGTGGAATTACTGGCTGGTAAATAAAGAGACTGCAATCAGGTTGTCCACCCCTTCACACAACAAAGTCAAATTATCTGTGCTAGATTTCAGACATCAGATCATGTGTGCATCTCACTTACGTTACCTTTGCTGAAAGAAGCATAAGCCTTCAGAGAAGCTTTGAATCTGTTCACACCCGGCATTAAAGTGCGCCTACACGACCATCTCCAGTGACCAATCATGATCTCACTTTTCCGCTCTATGTGCAAACAAAAAGCTCTTTTGACACCGTAAAACACAGCTAATAAGCTCTGATTTCCTGTAGGTATTTTGGACCTGTCAGATTTAACAGACTGGCTTTAATGTTTCTTTGCAAATGCATCACAAATGAAGAAACTGTCAGAAAGGTGAATGATGAATAAAAGGATGTTTTGCTGCCTTTTCATCTTTAATAGTCAATGTTAACAAAGTAGAGAAAGAAACGACAATTACTGCTTTTAAAGTGAAGTGTGTTTTTACCTTGTACTCACTTGACTTGACTTTGTGAATCAATCATTGTACCTTAAATATGACAACAACAAAACTCTGAGCATTCCATTTATATTTATTGGTTTTCTTCTATGACATATGCTTTAGTGATGACTAGATCGCTTAAAATGTGAATAAATTACAACCACATTATGCAAGCTGTGAATATTCTATTTTCTCACTTGGAGAGAGAGAAAAAGTGGCTGTCATCGACTTGTGCTTCAGCAGTGCTTCATTTATGACACACTCAGAGATTTATTTGGGCTTTTCAGAATTTTGAGTCCCAGGATGCAACTGCATGCATACTGCTGAAAGATTGTGGACATAGTGTGGGTCTATATTTTATTATGTCATTACGTAGCCATATTATGTTACATGTGACCTTTGGACACACTTATACTCTGTATAAAGTTCATACAAGCTGTGAGCTCGGTATACAGTCTAATCTACATAACACCATGTAGCAAGGAAATTGGGTCGAGGCCCTTTTGGGATACAGGGGCGCCAACCAAGCCGTGGACTTATCTGCAACTTATGTAGCATATACACATAATGACTCTGAAGAAACATTAAATACACCTGTCATCATATGTAACTTGTAATCGGATGCCGACACTCTGTCAGTATGCCAGTTTACCCTGTGTGTGCCAAATAAATCCTTCTTTTTGAGATGATCCACTGGTTTCACATTGTCTTCGGGAAAAAAATCTATGACAATAGGCAGCCGTGACCACCTTCAAACGTGATCTTATAGAGCTTTCCTAAACCTACAGTCATGGAAAAAAATATTAGACCACTCTTGTTTCTTCAGTTCTTGTTCATTTTAATGCCTGGTACAACTAAAGGTACATTTGTTTGGACAAATATAATGATAACAACAAAAATAGCTCACATGAGTTTAATTTCAGAGCTGATATCTAGTCATTTTCCATGGTTTTCTTGATAATAACCAAAATCACTTCAGTTCATACATCAATAGTTATGGCATTGTACTGACAAAAACAGCGCTTTTAGGCATTCCATGTTTTTTTTCTGTCTTAGTCACATGATACACTCAGGAGTTAGTACTTGATTGGATAACCATTGTTTCTGATGACTGATGGTCTAAGAATTTTTTCCGCGACTGTAATTGTGAGCCTGACGGCATGTTCAGACTGGGACAAAAACTAGTTTGGAACCTGAACAGTTAATTCTTCTTTGCAATCCAAGACATCATCAGAGGGTGTGTGTTATATAGGTTGTGAAGACAAGCAGGACGTAGAGGGAGTAAAGTCAGTCGTCGGCTGAGGAGACAAAATCATTTGGTGGCAATGTGGGCATCAACAGAACTCCAGGTGAACCTGAAGAGTACTTTTTTTTTTTTTTTTCAACTTAAATCTTTAGTGAGTTTCATGGAAAATTATAACAGTAGCCAAAACAAAAAACAAAATCCCCAGACAAACAAGATAAATGAGTACAAGACAAAATAATGTGCTTGGATAGTAACAGTCAGTCTATTGATTTTGTGTTGCTATAGTCCATTTATTCCACTTTTTATCCAGTTGTGGTTCTTGCAGTCTCAGTCTGTCTGTTAATTTTTCCATGAGTAATATTTCTTCAATTGTGGGTATCCACTGGCCCTTTGATGGAATGGTTACCTTCCCCCAGTTCCTTGTTATAGTTTTTTTTTTTTTCAGCTCTAAAGAGTAATTTAACCAAATATTTGTCTTTTTAACCCTGTAAAGCCTGAACCATTAACTCTTTCAATGCCATGGGCCGATTAAATCGGCTTTACGAATACAACCTTTAAAGTGCCACGGGCCGATCAGATCGGCTTTGGAGAACACGCCACATTTGTGTACAAACAAACCATCCACCCCCATTTCTTTCTCACATTTCGATGACGTTCTTTCTGTGTCCCCCTTTTGAGAACAATCAGATGGGAATTTGAGGTCACGCGACCGAATAATATTTCTATATCTTTTTAATGTTTCTTATTCTCCGGTGTTTCATCAGAGGGAGCCCTCCATGCCGGGGGGCGGCTGTGGACTCCGGGGGCTGTGGCGCCTTCTCTCACTGGGTCCGCTCCTTTCTGGTGGGTGGGGTCCCAGTTGGCCCTCCCCACTAGTTGGGATGCGGGGCTGTGTTGCTGGTGCCTGGTCGCCGGGTCGGCGGCTGCCTCCTGGTGCGGATGGCTCCCTGAGACAGCGCCTCCTAAATGATGTTTTACTTTTACTTGTACATTTTTGTTCTGGTCTACCCGTGCTCAGTCAGTCTTCTTAAGTATGTGTGAGCTTGTGGGTTTGCGTGTATATGTGTGTGTGTGTGTGTGTGTGTGTGTGTGTGTGTGTGTGCGGGTGAGTGGGTGGGTGTGGGTGGGGGGCGGTACTGATTTTTAAACTGATATGTAAAGCACTTTGTCCTACAGTTTTTAATGTATGAAAAGTGCTATATAAATAAAGATTATTATTATTATTATAAATTATGCAAATTACGATCAATAATGAATCGGCTGCGTCCGGTGCGTTTTGGATCTAATCAGCAATCGGTCGGATGTTACCGAGCGGTTTCCTGCAGGATTCTTCAAATATTATAAAAACGACGCGAAATACTGAAAAACGGCCAATTCTGTGGCACTTTTAAGGCTTATTAGCCCCTTAACTGTCTGGCCCGAAAGAGTTAAATCATTGACAGAAAATTCCAGTTCTTTGAAACTGGAGCCTTTCTTGGTCCTTCTGAACACAAAATTTTTATTTATTTATTTATTTATTTATTTATTTATTTATTTATTCAAACATCATTTTCCATGTATGAGTTTCAGTTTTGTATCATATTTGATTAGGTCAGAACAGGTCTCAATGCTCAAATATTATTATTTTGAACAAAAACAGAATGTAACACAAACATGTGTAACAAATTGGTAATTCCTTTTCAAAATTCATCATTAATGACAATCTTGTAGTGTCACTGGAAAGGCCTCTGGTGAATGAATTCCTCCCTTCTGGAGGATTACCCTGTATTGCATGTATCTAATTGTATACATCAGGTTTTTCAAGAAAAAAAAATATCACACTGATCATGTAGAGGGCTTGGCATTATAGGGTTAAGAATGGTAGTATCCTAAAAGTTACAAAGACATAAAACATCAGGAATCAGCAGAATTGAATATCCCAATATATGGTACAGTACGTCCCAAATCATCTTCCAAAACACTGTAATATATTGACATTTCCAAAATATATGTGAATTGTCTACATCGTCTTCACCACATTCACACCAACACTCATTATAAGAGCAAATTAGATGCCAAATTAGCAGAAGAAATGGCAAAGGCCGACCTTTTCAAATGATGTGAATGTGGGATGATTCGCTGGAAAGCACCAAGGTTCTGACACATCAGAAAGGAGCCAGAGCCAGAACTGTGTCATTCTGGAAGCACTGAGTCACCAGATCACAGAACATCATGGGTGTACTCACACCTATCAACCCAGATCCTGCTAATACCAGGTATGAACAGCCAATTTCACAATTTGGATCTGAATATGTATGATATAATGGTGGGGTATGTCCAGAGATTGAAGACGAAAGTAATTTAGTGCTCTGTTCTGTCGTTAGAGACAATTAAAGTTACTTATTCACCAAGTACCATATTACTTAACCCATAAAGACCCAAACAGCCACCGTTGACCAAAACCACCTACTGATATAAACTGTTTAATACCTGCTGATCCACTAATTCTATTAATCCATGTAAATAATGGTGTAAAATACAGTTTGTCATCTTTTCACGGTCATCAGATATGACCCATTTGGACGTTCAGAGGCCCGTAGTTACCGTGGAAACACAGTCATCTTCTATAACATTGATTCACCGGTAAAACCCATGGAATTTGATCAATGACAGTGGATGGACACACACTTTGTTTATGTTCAGTTAATGATATTTGACTGAAAAAGTCACTCTTCATTTTTCCTCCTTTTTGATGTAAGAAACCTCAAGTTTAATCTAAGCTTTTATGAACATTTTCATGATCATCAAAGGTATGGCAGGTATGACTTCAGAGGTGTCTGTATGTTTACTGTACAAAAAGCCGTTAAATGTATAAAAAGATGTATTTCTGTTACTGGAGATAAATTATGGAATGACATAAATATACATTTAAAGATGTGTAATTCATTAATGGTTTTCAAAACACCGGTTTGTAAAGATTTTCATGGGATATGAACAAGAATGATTTTTGATGTATTGATTGGTTACATATTGATTGGTATCCTAAAACTGATTTTGATTTGAATGTAGGCGAGGCATATCAATGAGGTTGACTTAAATCATCCTCATTGATTGTATGTTCTGTATTATGGAAGATGACTGAATAGACTTAAACCTAAATTGATTAAATAATGGAAAATACCTAATTTTGACTGAAAAAAATGCAAAATACAGAGGATAATATTCCAAAAATGGTGATAAATTATTTAAGAAAAGTTAAATAGAGAGAAAAATGTATTTGGGAACTGACACAAAAGTAGCTCTGGGCCTTTATGGGTTAATACTGATTGTCTAAATTTATTTAACATCCTCTAGTCATGTAAAGTAAAAAAAAAAAAATAAAGGACTTTTTAATGTTATCTCTTCCACTATCTCCAATCACTCATCAGTTACGTAAACGGACATTTCAGACACTTACTCATCATTGTTGTTTTGTATCAAGAGTGTATCATTGCACAAGAGTAATTTTGAGACACAATATACTGTGAGCAGTTTAGTAGTCAATAGTGACAGTGATATCCAAACCCATTAAATGTTTTGTCACAACAATAACCCAATGTGAAGACAAAGCATTTCTGAAACTAAACAAAGTAGTCTCAGTTCATAAATTCTTTATGAGTAACTGATAGTACACAGTTACACACAGCACCTACAGCAAGGCCCTCAACATTTTCTTGTTCCTCTAAAGTGCCTCTTAGATGGTAAAATCTGCAATGACTCACTTAGGGTGAGAGACTGCAGCTGCATGTTGCATGTCTAGCTCCATCCCAATCAGTGATTTCACAGCAGGCGCTTTCCATCATCTGTTGAAGGCCAAACACCTGCTCAGACATCACATTTTCAGCTAAATGACTCAGTGCGGCTGTACTTCTTTAAGGACCTGGTTAGTGCTCAGGCGCTCTCCCTCTGACCTAATCCTTTGAATACAAACTAACTTGTCACTTTTAGGCTCTGCTGCACCGTAGCCTTTATTTTGACCTGCCAAGGCCACCTTATTACAGCTTCCCTTCCATCACTTTCAGATTAGCATATACATAAGGACCTTTCCTTTTACCATATTAACTGCAGGGAGGGACTTCGGTGGAGTAGTGCAGAGGCCACAGTACTTGTAGAGAACAGCTGGTGCTTCACCACTATTTTGATCATGGGAGGCTAGTTCAATGTGGCTCTTGTATTAACCCTTGAACACTTACACAGACAAGGAAATGCATGGATGTAGATTATTATTATTTCTGCTAAATATATTTCAGTAATAGTCTTCCATTGGCATGAACATCCTAACAGACTACACTCAGCACGTCACAATATTCATAGCAGAGCGTTGAATGTGATGAACACCAAATATGTTTTTGGACCTATGAACAGAATACTATTGACTCAACCTAATTGAAAGGAAACATTTAAACCGGTGATAACATGCACTAAAAAGAACAATAAATTGGTAAAAATCTCTATTTTACAGGTGAAAATGGCTCAGATCACCACTTTTTAGCGTCTTGGTTTCTTTTTGACATTCCATCAAGTCAAATATTAGTACAAATATGTCATGAAATGTGAATAAGAAATTATTGACGTCTCTACTCATGTTTGGGCGTGTTTGGTCCACCTTTCCTTCAGTCTGATTCTGCCAAAATGTTCATTTTCCAACGTATTTTACCACAATGACACAACAACCAAGGCTGCAGAGTTACTCTTTTACAATGAATCTCTTGTATGTTTAAGAGGCTTCAGGGCTTCAGTCTCCCACGGGAAAAGTCAGTGTGATGGCAAGAAAAAGTGGGTAAAATATTCTAAATATGATGATCACTTAAGTCTAAACTTAGTTTTTAGGTGGTACTTTCTCAAGTCGTAACATCAGTACAAAAATTCCAATGAATGCTTTCAGAGCCACTTGGTTCTGCATAAGTGTTTTTTAATTTAATGTCATTCGGATGACCCTGAACTACTCCTGTCACACATCAACACCCGAACATTCAGAAACTAATCACTTCTATTCCAGCCTCTTTCCGGCTTTGTAGCAATTTTCAGAATTATACTGTGGGTGGAGATACAACTGGGGTAAAGTTACACTTAACAACCATAGTCATATATTTATGGACAATAATATACAATGATGACTCTAATGGTCTAATGGAAGTACTGTATACTGGAAAAAAAGATTTGTGTCAATTAAATAAGAAACATTACACAAAAAATATTTCGATAAAGCAATGGTATATTTGAACAGAATGATTCAAACTTGTTTAATATTATATTTTATCCTTTTCTATGCCTTGGAAACCGGCCACTCTCTTATCAGCCGCTATAAAAGTTCAACTTTACTAAGTCAGCAAAGTTCTGTTCTGCATCACATTATGACTGTATACACTGCAAACTAATGTATTGATTTAAGTGGTTTTTAACAGCTAAGAATCTCAAGATACCTTTGCTAAAGTGTGTCTGCATCAAACAATTTCATGTTAAATGTGTGTGTATAAAAATGCTCTTATGCTGAGTTGAATTTTAACCCCTGAAAAGCCTGAACCATTAAATCATTGACAGAAAATTCCAATTCTTTGAAACTGGAGCCTTTATGGGTCCTTCTGAACAACCCCAATTTTGTTTTTCAAATTCAATTTCCATGTATGAGTTTCAATTTTGTATCATATTTGATCCATCGGATCTCAATGCACAAATACCATTATTTTTGAACAAACAAAAACATAATATAACACAAACATGTCTAACAAATTGGTGATTTCTGTTCAAAATTGCCAAAGTTCTGCATCTTTCCTCATCAGACTGATCTCATGAAATGTATGTGATGCCAATTTATTGCAACTGGCGTGCTATACATACGCATTTTCATCCTTTCTCATGTTATTTAATGCCATTTGATGGCGTGTCAATGCACTAGCCGCTAATTGCTAATCGTGTTAACAGCTAACCCTAACCCGTAAACCTAAGCCTAACCCTGACTGCTAATCACGCTAATCACTAATCATGCTAATCGGTAACCGCTAGCACTAACCCTAACTGCTAATCGCGCTAGCCTCTAATTGCGCTAATGGAGCGTTATTTTACATGGCGTAAATATACACGCTTATAATGCGTACAGATAACACGCAAGTTATAAGTGGCATGTTATCTGTACGCAATTCATGATATCACGTTGTCCTCATTAACCCTTTGATGCATGAATTATGAGAACCTTTGTCAAGATTTTTTTTTTCCTGAGTGTTTTTATTCCTCTTTAGGCGTGAAAAAAACAATGTGATAGAAATTTTTTTAATGAACTGATTTTTTTATGGAGTTATAAAAATGTCCACTCAGCTGGACACCATGCATTTAATTTTTGAAGCAAAGAAACATGTATTTAAAACACAATAACATGAAATAGAAACACCTTAATACAGCTAATCGGATGTTTTCTCACATTTTTATCATACTACAGTCTACTCTCGTTATACCGCCAACTTCCGTTCACGGCCAAATTGGCGGTATAGCGAAAATGGTGTTACAACGGGTTGCGTCCATAATGTGCATGTCTTTACTATATGATATCTATGCTGCCTCCGTTAACCCGTTCTAATTGTGTTTCTAAATAAATCTTGATTCTGTTATGTTGTAAGGCAGGGATCGGCAACCTTTAACACTCAAAGAGCCATTTCGACCCGGTTTCCACAGAAAAGACAACACTGGGAGCCGCACCTCGGAGGTGCCACGGCGGCGCACCTCGGAGGTGCCGCGCCGCGACGCTGGCGGTATAACGGTCGGGAAATCAATGGTATAAGTGTTGTTTGTGCATGGAACTGGGCTGGCGGATGGCGATAAGCGGAAATGGCGGTATAACGGGGGCGGTTTAACGAGAGAGTAGACTGTACATTTATTACTCACTTCATGGTGATAATATGCAAAAAAAAACTCTTTGTGTAAGAAAACTGTTAATTACAGTCTAATAACAACTAGCAATAGATTTATACTCAAACATGTTCCTGCAGATCAGGTTTATCAAGAACAGCGAAGTTACAGTAATGGTATGAATTGCCGTGTATGAGATGGTGCATAAGCGTCCACTGTGTCGGCTGATATGCAAAAAAAACAAAACCCTTGAATATACAAGAGAACAGCTGTAGAATAGCTGTCCACTGTAGTGACCGCTATACATGAAAGGGTTAATGACAATCTTGTTGTGTCACTGGAAAGGCCTCTGTTAAACGAATTCCTCCCCCCTGGTGGATTATCTGTGTATTGCATGTATCTAATTGTATACATCAGGTTTTTCAAAAAAAAATCACACTGATCATGTAGAGGGCTTCAAAACTCATCTATCAAATATGATACGTTCGGCGTTATAGGGTTAAGGATGATGGTTAATGAGGACAGTGAAGATGAAACATAGAAAGAAGTGTCTGGTTACTGGAATGTCCAACTTTCACTCATGTGTGCCAGTTCCAGGCCCATGATATTGTACATGCTGGTTTACTGGCATGAATTACTGGCACACCTAAATGGAACAGCGCCATCATTAATGTTATTAGTTACACCCGTGCTTTTCCTGCTATGAGAAGTCAAAATGTCTGCTGTGAGTACAAAAAAGTGGCAGAAGATGGCAGATGTGTGAGAAAGAGGAGGCTAAGCTGTGAAGGAGAGACGAGCAGGATGACTGATTTCACTACATTAAAACTGATTGAGGGCACAGCACTGTCAGTTTGGAGACGTGCGAGTACGTGCACGCATGTACTTTACACTTGTATGAGCGTGTGTATATGTGTGTGCATGTATGTGCGTGTGAATTTCTCATCACTCTCTCCATTTCAGGTTATTAGTTTGGGCAGTAAATTAAGTCTAATAGTACCATTACTGGTTCAATCCCTAGAACAGTCCTATGCCTGGATCAGTGAAGTGGCAAATACCTTTTTGAACCTGACTGAGAACCATCAATTTTCATTTTTTATCTTTGCGATGTGAATTTATCTGTCACTAATAAACATCAGAGGTAAAAAAAAAAAATCAAATCTGAGAGTATTTAATATGGTGCACGGAGGCAGTCAAGCTCAGAGCGGATAATGCAGCTGAAAATGCCGTCGTTCAGTCCATACCTTGTTCAGACACAATAATTTCAACCAAAAATGGATTTGATAGCAGGCAGAATTTTGTTGCAATGTTCCTAACAGCGTGATAAAGCTTGGAAGTGCTGTGCATCTTTAAGCTAAAAATCCAAAGACTGAGGCAGAGGTGCGTGAAAATATGTGTGTGAAACTTGTTTGTCACTGTTTACTCTCTTTATTGCGCAGACAGATAGATAGTCGACAGAAAATAAACAACACACAGCAAGGTTCAGAGAATAAATGAAAAAAAAAAAAAAAAAAAAAATGAATATTTGCAAGGAGACTTCACTTAGTTTCCATTAATTTCCTTCCTCACACGTGCGTTCGTACATCAGAATAATGTCATAAATTATTCTACAAGCTTTTTAGCTTTCAAAGGAAAACTTAGCAGCACTTAGTGGCTTCTGTTTTAGACGTTTCTTCAAGGGGGTCTGGTTTCTGTCATACTAATAGATTCAACCCCCTCCTTACACACACACACACACACACACACACACACACACACACACATACATACACACATACACACACCTAACCCCGGCAGCCCTTGGGTGTTCGTCATGGCAGGTCCATAAGTCACGAGGAACGCAGAATGTGACATGGCTCGTCCCTGGGGTCCGGATGCTTTAAGCACTTCCACTGCTGAAACGGCAAAGGATGCTCCTCGTCCATCAATGCATCCCCTCTCTACAACACACACTGCCTACGAGAAGCACCGTATGAACACGCTCAAGTGTGTACGACCCCCCCTCCCCACACACACAGCATTCTGAGTGGAAGGATCCCTGCCATCCATCACATCATCCATCCTTTACATCACCTACTTATTTCCTTTTATTCTTCCCGTTTTTTTCCCCCCTCATTCCCTGTGACTAGAACAAAGGGCATCAGAGAAGGAGAGACTATGAAGCAACTCTCCTGTGGAGTAACCCTCGACCCCAGTAAGACTGATACCCTCTCTTCCTGGGTGTTTTCAAACCTGTTCCTCAATTTGTCATCCTCTCTTTCTCCAGGAGAGGGAATCATTATATACCCCTACATACTGCACATCCTATTCGTCAGGAAACTGTGCTTAAAAAAGCTTATGCTGCAAGATAAAGAGATCAGGAATGTATAGCATATTGAGGGGTTACGTAACAGAAAATCGGACAGATAACTGATGCAGGGAGATTAGTGAAGGACAGAAAAATGGAATTCTGCGTTCTTGGAAATCGTCATTTTATGTGGCTCTTAAAGCTGAAAAAAAAAAAAGCGCCAAATTTGGAAAATATACACCTTTTATCTGAATTTCTTTCTTCTTGGTCCAAATCAAAGGAGTAAATGCAAATGTATCGACAAATTTTCAAAGAGAAGAGTCAAAGAGAAGAGCAGTATGTCATGTCTGAGTGGTTCTTAACATACACACACTGCTGTGTAAATACTTGTGTTTGGCTAAAATTGGCATCGTAATGGTTTTTTTTATAAATAATTTCGACACACATGCAAATAATACACATACTGTACATATGCAGACATGGCTGGGATGGGGTGGGGGGGTGTTACAGAGCTTACGTTTGTATAATTTGTTACACAAAAGAAAGCAGGACCATCAAATTAATATATATTTTTTAAGCAAACAAGATTTGACAGTGGCCCATGGCCCCGTTCCAAAAAAAGGATGTCCAGAAAGTCCCTGTACCAACTGTCTATATTAAAACAGTTGTGTTTACGTTCCTTCCAGTTTACCATAATAATGCACTTTGCTGATAGAAATCCCAGTGACAGTATTATGTTCATTATATTTGATTTTATATTTTGGCTTCTTATTCCCAGCAGGCATTCCACTGGGCATGCTGATATCTGCACATCAAACAGAAAAGATAATTTTTCAACAGCAGCACTCCAAAATAACTTCACAGATAGGCATTGCCACAGCATATGCCTTAGTGTGCCTTCTGCCCCACAACCATGCCAGCACTAACTGATTTTTTCCTTATTACCCCACCCTTCAAAGGGGTGGAAAGGGGTATTGTTTTTGGTTTGTTTTGTTTCTTTGTTTGTTTCTTTGATTAACACTCACACAGCAAAACTACTGGTTGAATTCATACCAAATTGGGTTTATAGATTGCCAGTGACCCAAAATAGATATGATTACATTTTGTAGTAGTAGGTTAGAGTTAGAGGTTAGAGGTTAAAGTAGGTTAAAGTTAAAAATTTTTTTACAAATTTTTAAAATCTATTTTTTTCCCCCGTTACTTATAATGGCTGAAATTTCAAATGTCTATAAAAACGTCAATTTTGTTTCCATTTACTTCAAACTCGACATGTATTCAAATGTATGTAGCAGCAAAAATATTGGTTGAATTCATGCCAAACTGGGTTTATAGATTGCCAGTGACCCAGAATAGATATGATTATATTTTGGGAAAATTAGGTAAAAGTTAAATTTTTTTTAATGAATTTATTTAAATCTTTTTTTTCTCCCATTTACTTATAATGGCTGAAATTTCAAATGTCTATAAAAACGTTAATTTTGTTTCAATTTACTTCAAACTTGACACGTGTATAGAGGCAATTGATATAATGACATCAGCACATGCATAGACATGATGACATCAGCTGGATCGATGCCAAAATAAGCTACAGCGTGTGTGAGGGGCGGGGTTTGTTGTGCCTGGCACCACTTGTTCATTATATTTTGTATATAGGGTGTGATATAGGCTTGATGTAATAATTTAAGCTGTATAATTTCATACCTGACACATTTCGATACTTTGGTGCATTTTAGCTGTGTTGCATCCCATTGTGAGGCGGAAAGAGGAACACCAATGCCTCGAGCCCATTGTGTTTTAGTTGGATAGCTGGATAGTTAATTCTTGTTTTTGAAATGTATTTGTGGAATTTGTGCCCAGTGGCACACTGCAGCTTTAAATATGGTTGCATATTCTGGTACCGTAATTACTGTGGGTAATGTTGCAACTGCTATATAATTAACAAATGTGGTGGTGGAGGACATGCTGAGATCACTTTTTTCAATAACAGAAGCAAAACAACAGTGGCAACATACTCAAAAATTCATTTAAACTACATCCTTAAACTAAATATTAACGATACTTTATGGTTCAAGTACCAAAAGTAAACATGAAAAATGGGCCATTTACCATGTGGCTGGTAATAGTGCTGAGTCATCTATAATAACACATCATCATCTCATGAGATTTGACATTTTTACATAATAACATACGAATCTTCAAGTAACAAGTAACGTAAGTGGAAAATATATTTAACAAATTAGCTGTATAAGAAGTAAATATTAAAATAATGATTTCAAAATATAGTGTTGCAGAAGTATGAAATGGCAGAAAATGGAAATGCCTGAGTAAAAAAAGCATTTAGTTACATTCCATCACTGCCACAGTTGCATCATGGGCTGTTTTTAACATTGAGAGGAGGCTTACAGTGTGCATACAAACAGGTAATATGTAGTCAGTCACATACAGACAGACTTGTTTTTTTTTTTTTTAATTTATGTATTTATTTTCTTAAATCACGGCATTTTACTGATATCTAATCACACAGCCTGACATGATTGTGATTGTATTAGTTGTGCAGAAGACCTTCGGTTATGAAGTTATCAAAGAAATGAAGTTGCTGTAGTCTTAAGTTATACATTACGGTAAAGAAACAATACTGTTAATACGACATGTTTCGCTCAAAACAATCCTAATCTAACCAAGGCCTCAACTCTCTAGGGCACCGATAAGGGGGGGTTAACATGACAAATTCATGGGGCCCAGCATTTGTGGGGGGGCCCATAGAGCAATGGAGGGGGTCCAGGAAAGTTGTGAAAATTTCGTGTAAGATCCGCTGTATAAGAGAGGCGTAGAAGTCGGGAGTCGGACGTTGAAAGTATGTTAAGTTTCAGTTTCGTTCTCCCGCTAGCGTAAGTGATGTTATGTATGGACCACACTCCCACATACACCCTCCCCCCACTCTGACAGATCGACAAGATACTGAATTTTATGAAAGAGTCCACAACGTTAAACCTTTCAAGGGGCCCACAACTGGTAGTAGCGTCCCTGTCAACTCTCTTTGTGGTTCATGTTATTCCCTTTCTATCTTACTATACGCTCCTGCTCTACCTTTTTGATTCCTTCTCTGTTTGCTCGTAACTTCTTCTCCTTCCTCCTGCTATGCATTTGGTAGTGACATTGTGAGATCGATCCTAACACACAGGTGCATTAGCTCAATAAGCAGTTTCTGCTTTGTCAAGCAGCAATTCAATCAATGCCTCCTGTTCCCTACACATGGGCTGGACAAAAGCTGGCAACACCCATCACTTCTGGTTAGAGAGGCTGAGGAATGCAGAAATTAACTCCATTTTCCATCCAAGAAATTGATAGCATCCTAAGGTTGCATGTGAGTTAGTGTTTTCCCCTGTCCAGGTACAGAACTGTATAATATTTGATTCTTCAGTCATTGTCCCTGTGCTGGGTTGTGTACTATTTTTGTCTCTTCACTTAAACTTCAGGGCTATAGTAACAAACTCTAACTGATGACTGTTTTTGAGCTTAACAAATAAAGTTTTTCCAACTTGACAACAAGGAAAAATCACAAATTATAATGAGGGTTTACACCTCTGTATGTATGCACACACTTGCACGTACAAACCCCTACAAATACACACTGGAATGAACTTCTGATATACTTATTTCCCACGCACACAACAGCAGGTGCAGTTAAAAAAAAAGAAAAAATCTAGTTGCTGTGTAGGAGGCGCTGAGGTGTGAAGGAGAGCTCATACAGAATTGATGGTTGCCGACAATGTCTGCAAAATGGAATAATGTGCCATTCAGTAGCCATTCACTATATATGAGACTAAACAAAGAGGGATAGGGGAGCATAAGAAACCTCAAGGAAAGCCAGGAGACAGATGAGAGAGAGGGGGGGCTGGGGGCTGCAGGGAGGAGAGATCAACACATCTGTGTACAGCCTTGACTGTGTCTGGCTTCAAGCATCTATACCTCTGGCTTTTCGGGCTTATCTCTTCACTGACATTAGTCTTTCAAACAAAAATCACAGAAAGCCTGTGGTCACTCCTGCCAGCACAAGTGTAAAAACAAAACAAAACAAAAAAAAAAATATATATATATACTGAATCTAAAATCAATCTGAAAACATGTGTAGTAGGACAGAATAATTAGCTAACTAAATCAGTATATAGACATGCACAATGTCAAATAATAATAGCTGCAAGTTTTGCAATATGTATTGTTTATACACCGCCTGAATCAGTGTTCTTTGGCTAATTACAACCAAACTGTAACAAGTTTTCACAAGCTTCTGGATGAGGCTGAGGCTGTGCCAAGGTGGCTTTTATGTGCTTGTTTCTTCACTAAACATCAGCATTTTTCCTTTTTTTTTTTTTGGCTACTAATATGATTGTAATTTTCAGAAAATAGTTAAGCATCTGTGTACATCCCGATTGAGTTGCTCTCTGAAATCATCACACCTTTATAACCTCAATAGTGGCAAAAGCAACACATTAATCAAAAGTGTTGACTATAAAGAAATGCAGTTAGTAGCCTAGCATGCAACAAACAACCCATTATGGAACTGCCTCTGTTAGATTAGAATACTTATTGCATTGGTACTTCTGCTATTTAGCTATAATATTACAGAGGTAGGAACATTTGGACAGGGTACCTTCTTTGTGATTCCCCACAATAGTGGCTCACATGTCAAATTAAGCCCATCCATGATATGAGAATGATGACTATGAAAATAAGATATAAAAATTTCTTTCTGAAAGGATGTTGTAATGAACACATTAACTTGTTGTTATGTATAGTCATTAATTAGCTTACACGTGATTCTTACCACATACCTCTGATTTCCTCCCACGGTCCAATGTCATGCATCTAAATAGCTTAATTGGTCACTCTATAAGTTGCCTGTAGGTGTGAATGATACTGTTTCTTCAGTTTTCTCTGTTTCTGATATAATAAACTTTGAATTTACTCTGAGATTTTATGAACACCCACATGATCAGTGAATTAAATATACAAAAATACCTGATTTTAACGAAACAAATGCAAAATAAAGATAATATTTCAATAAATTAAGAAAGAGTAAATACAGGGTGTATATATTAAAAAAAAAATACTATACATTTGGAAAAATTACCTTCAGTTACGCATTTGATAAGTTTTGGAATTTTCTTTTATGGATGGTAGTAAGGTAGGGGATGGGTGGATATTTGTCCAAATTTACAGACCCAGGTTTTCATGCATGAGTGAGCAGGGGCAAATTGCACAGTCCAAGTTAAAACTGGTTTGCGCGAAATAGCGGTAGGATTTAAATCCAATCAAAGGTCATGGGAGGGGACAACTAGCATCCATCTTGTTTTCCCAAAATTGCCAGGTTACAGCATTAACACTTTGGCCACCATGTCAGTTTCATTTCTTTTCCCATGACAGCTGTTCCTGCCTTTCAAAGTGAATTCAACTTGTTTAGGCCTGAAAATGTTACTGAGGACAGGCCAAGTTAGGGTTAGGGTTAGGGTTTTTTTTTTATTAATATACACCCTGTATAAAGAAACATTCATTTGCAAATTGCCACAAAAGCAGCACTGGGTCTTTATGGGTTAAATGTCGACATAAGACTACTGGAATCAGCTTCCACTTTGCTTTTTATATTCCAATCTATATTCAAAGCTAACAGACCCTCCACCAGACCTGTCGCTAACGTACTTGGCCAGAGGTCCATTTCCACACCCTGAATACAGCAAAACAAGACTACTTTGTGCCTTTAAGGACAAGAAAAAAACATCTACAATATCTCATCCGGTAAATTCTTGCTAAACCAGAGATGGTCAGTGCAGTCATATCCATGCTACAGGGCCTTCTACCCTCCTATTTTATTTTTGTGCATTTTGTCTTTTGCTTGCTTTGACCATGAGCCCATCCTCTCTAGCCGTCTCTGCAGGTTGCCTTGGAAACAGTAAAGGCCCAGTAGAGGAGGACTTTGTGGAAGGGGGAGTGTTGATGCGTAAACGTGCAGGTTTGTGAGGGATATGAGAAAACAAAACACACCTCTTTGCAAGATTTCTTGTTTGGTGGAAATCTCCTGACAGGTGCATTCCACTAAACAACATATAATACTTTTATTTAGATTATGTTTAAGGCATTCTAAGTCGGCTACTTCGTATATCTTTTGTATTTTAGAAGGATGTAGTGAAAACGTTCTTAGCATACAGCATGCGTATCGATCGACGTGTGTGTGTGTCTGTGTGTATGTGTGTGAAATCGTAAGAAAATTTACAATTCAGTGAATGTAGTATTGAAGACAATAATAATCTAGAAGTGCTCCCCTTTATTTAATATGTGACCAATTAGCATTCTCCATACAAGTACGTAGAAGCACCCGCTCTCACCAGGTCAACAGTCAATTCAAATGTCCACTGAGGCCGTCATTGGATTTAACTTCGATTCTTTTTCCATCACTTATTGACTTGGCAAGGGAATGGTGAAGAGAAGCAAATGCACAATGGAAAGATTAATCAATAGCTTTATTTAACCTTGGCTTTTCCCCTTAACACATCAGCCCACCTCTCTCGTTCTCTTTCTAGTTGATGCTGTGGTAAAGGGCAGCAGATTACCGCCTCCACATACTTTTTGATGATAAAGAAGCACTGGCTTTTATATCAAAGTATAATTATCCATCAGCTCAGGCGCCGCTAGCAATTGTGGGCCCCATGAAAGCTAAAGGTTGAGGGCTGTTCCGACAACAAAGTATCTGTCGGACTTGGAGATGGGGGGTATTCACATGTGGGTGTGTTATGTAATTGCTGTAAGTACCGTAACTGGTGTAAAATAAAAGTGAAATTTAACACTTCCGATTGTGCAAATGAAGTCATATTTGCTTTCATGTATTTTCCCATGATTTCTTACTATCTGTTTTATTTCTAAGGACTAAGTAAGATTAATTTGTTTTGTTGCATTTTTGAAATAAACTACATTATAAAAATAAAGAAATAAACAGGCTTTAAACGTCCTACTCCCAGTTTCTATACTTCTGTTGTACACCGGAGCTTACATGAAACTTTCACAACTTCTAACCTATATGCACTTGGCCCCCTCCACTGCTGAATGCCCCCCCCCCCCCCCCCCCCCCCCCCCCCAATAATGCTGGGCCCCATGAGTTTGTCATGTTTACCCCATGTTTATTGAAATCTGACAATTTCTACTACAAACAGGCAAGATTAAATACCCTGGTCTACAATTTTTTTAGAAATGATTTGCTTCAGAGATTAAATATGCTAAATGTTACGTATTTTAATAAGATTAATTGGAAAATAAATGACAAAAAGTGCCGGTTTGCTGATGTTTTCAAGGTATATGATTAAGTGTTTTACACATATATATTGGTTATGTACATTTATATAATAGTTTATAAATCTTCCACTAAATAGAACCTGTAAAGTGAATGTATTCTAATGTGCAGACAGTGTTTTGAAGTAGATCTTGTCTGAGACAAATATCCTTTTGAGTCAAACCCATTCTCTTGTTAATTATTGAATTTCACATTTGACCCAAGGCTGTATCTTGGAAAGTTCAGCCAACCAGCTTTTTTTACTTGATTTTCTTTATCAGTGACTCTCACGTAGTAAATTTCATTACTTTTATTCTGGAAGCATTTTCCTTGTAGACCAGTGTATATATTAAGCTAAAATTGCGGTGTTTATCGAAGAGGTAGAATGAGTACCAGCAATTGGCAGTTATCTGATCCAATAACACTTTTTTTTTTTTTTAAATCCAAAAATACAAACACAATGCACTACTTTAATTATCTCAGTCTGTAGAGTTGAGCACAGTTTATTTTGTTTTACTAAATTTTTTAGGGCAATGCAAGATGAACAATTTTTTGTTTTGTTTTGTTTTGTTTTTTAGTGTTATGGACAATTAATTATTTCAATATTCATCATTTACATGTATACTAATGTGTATTATTTGTATAAAAAAACACAGCTGATGCAGCAATTTTACATCTAGTTAATAGTGTGTATGTGACAATATACAACTAGATTCTTTCATATTATATATAGTGTTTAATTTGAGCAATTAGTGGAGAAACATTCACAATGAATAAAGTCCATCCAACTTCCATGTCACATTTTGAATTTTTGTTGAGCAAGACAAGAAGTATAAATCTCAATTTACAATTTAGGCATTTTTTACGTCAATTTAAATGCAAGAAATCAAGTGATCAAATACAGGTTTGCCCAGCTCTGCAATTCCTCCAGTCCAAAGTGAAACTGGCAATAAATAGTGTTGAAGTTTTCGGAATTGTACTTTCTTTGTTTGATTTGACATTGAGATTTACATGTTTACTGCAAACATCATTACAGGTATCCCTGATTAAAAACTGGCCTTTCCCTTGAAGAAAATGGTTGTTGTGGTAGGCTGTATATGATCTAATGGTGTAGAATGACATAAATCACACAGATCAAACCACAATTTTATACTTGTTGAGCAAGTAATTTGTACCCAGGTGGCTCTCTTCACTACACACGTCCCTGTTTTAAGATCTAACTCATTGCACTGCCTTCTCTGTACACTCCACTTCTCCTGTTAAATCATCCTTATTTCCGACGGCCGTTATTTTTGCAGTCCTGTGCCTGTTCTGACACTGTGACAGATGGCAACGCATTACAGTTTATATTAATAAAGGAGCTAGACACCATATGAGACAGTAACAAAAGACATCCTGAAAAATACTCAAGCATTTTTTTAGCTTTTTTAGACTTTCCTGAGCTCAAATAACTGTTCTGTTTAGCAAAAGAGGATCAGCATATGAATCCATTCCGATCATTTGCTATATGTCTATAGCTGCCTCTTATGTTGCCCTACAATCATGCCTAGGTCCTGTAATATAATAATAAGGTACACTTGACCAACTATTGAATGGTAGGATGAATCATGCAATCATGAAATCCATTGAATTATTCTTTTCCAGTACAGTCCTTATGCTTGCCGTGTTATAGATTTCTTCACTTCTGATTCACTATTATCACTATGAAGTAATCCCTCCACTTTAACAACTATCTACCCCTTCCATATACGACACATTATGTAATCATATTATATACATACACAGAGCTGTTCCCTCATCTTCTACAGCTCCAGCCCTAAAGGAATCAGGGTGACGTGACGTGAAAGAGATTTTTCCTGGTATTATTCCTTATATCCCCACAAATCCCACCCAGTATTCCCCGGCGAGTCTCATCTTTTGAGTTTTCTGTAGGGGTTTAGTTCCCTTGGGAGTACCATTCTATAGGCAATTCATCTTTGTGGGACTTCTCAACTTAGGCAGTCACGCAACAAAAAAAAAAAAAAAAGATGGCTATTTTAGTAACATGTGTATAGCCGAGGTTATTATTGTTAACGCAAACTAACGAAATGACGAAAAGTAGAATTGTAAAAACATTTTCGTTAACTGAATAAAAAAAAACTATAATTAAAAGAAAAAAAAAAAATAACTAACTGAAATTGTATTGTGTGCTTACAAAACTAACTAAAACGTATAAAAATTATGGATAAAACTCCCTTCGTTTTGTCTTTGTTAACGTCGGATTGATATGAAATCAATTTATTTCCCTTAAGCAATTTTAGCTGCTGGCACCATATATTTAAGGTCCGTCACTTCTCGTCACTTGTGGTTTAGAGTCGTCTTCTCGTTCCTACTCTACCTGGAAACTAAAACAGCAGAGTCCTGTCTGGGATTTATGTGAATATGACAGTGAAGAAGATCAAAGATATAAAAAAACTAAAACTAAGCATTTAGAAAATAATGAAAACTAATAAAAACTAGCAAACCTGCTCTAAAAATGAATTAAAACTAACCTGAATTAGAGAAAAAAAGTCAAAACTAAATAAAACTAAACCATAAAAATCCAAAACTATTATAACCTTGGTATAGACGGAACGATTGAAATAAATTATTCAGACATGCCAATATCTGATGGAAATGTCAGTACTGGAAATGCATACATCGCCACTGAAAAGGCAAAAGGCTCCAACAGAGCAACTACATCTGGTGACATTTGAAAGTGATCCAAGTAAAGCCTATAAATAAACAATACAATAATCTCTGTCCGTAAAAAAAAAAAAAATCGTTCAGGAGCAACACACCGATGCATGTACACAGTATGAAGCCTGTGATACAATTCCAACCAAAGCTTACAAAAATACCCCACTTTTACCTCCCGCTCGTTCTTACACAAATGGCCTATCTCATAAATACCCACTGGGTCCTCCCGTTGACACAACACCTCAGTTTGTTCCCCGTTCGCCTCATTACGCTGAATAGCAACCTGACAATTAAGGCCTCAAATAAAGCACACAGCGATGCCAAATCATGGGTGAGAGACAAACACAAAACAAACAGGTGTGCCTTCACTTTACGCTTCAGCAGCAATGTGTTGCACTGTGAGCCTGGGCTCGTCAGCAGATGCAGACAGTGAGACAGAGGGGTACAAATCAACACGAGAGAAAAAAAAAAAAAAAAAAAAATAACAATCGGCTAAAAGCTCGGTCTCTTTGCAACTCGTGAAGATATTTGTCCACTTCAGAGCGTCTGAGGAGGGAAGGTTTATTCCACATGACACCTCCCTGTTGTCTCTCTTCCATCCAGTAAATCAACCTGAAATGGCTCAGACTGTTTCACTGCTCTTGGCGCCAGAGTACAGTAAACATTGATTCAGTATGAGTGAAGAAAACCTCAAATAAACACAGCTGACCCATGTGATTGAGTTGTGGGGATGATATTATACAGTACTACTTGTGTGGCTGCACTAGTGCCTGTGTTGTCCACAGTTTCATGTCTTGCTTTTGTATACTTTCTGTGTGGTGGTAATGATTTAGCTCTGCAGTATGTTACAGTATAGAATATATTTATAATGAAATACAGAACACTCAGTAGTCAGTCAGCCTGGCTTCAAACATGCTAGTAACAGCCCTTCTGCTTCAATGCATTTATACGCTCAGATATATGGCTGTGTGGAATGATAATATAGAGAAAAACAACAGAAAAAGAAGAAGGAAAAAGAAGAAGAAAGAAGAAGAAAAAAAAGAAGAAGAAGAAGAAGGAAAAGAAGAAGACACAGTAGACTAGGAAAGAATAGGTGGGTTAAGTGCCTTGCTCAAGGGCACATCAGCCAATAACTTCTCTGCTGATCTAGGAAATTGTACCGATAACCCTTCAATCACAAGCCATTTCTCCAACCTTCTAGGCCATGGCAACCCCCAAAAACCTTCATGCCTTTGTCATCCTTATTTAACAATGTCTGCCGTATCTGTTCTATCACTTGGACGCCTGTTTGTTCAAGCCTTAACGTGGTGCTGGAGTTAAAGCATGAGGATTATATCACATTTACACTTTTTTATATAGGTCTGAATTCTTTTTTTTTTTTTTCTTTTCTTTTTTGGTACTACAGGTTGTAAGTAAAAGGAATATTCACAAAAAAAAAAAAAAGAGCTAGGAGCTTTCATGTGTGAGTGTGTGATTCAAATAATAAAGAATAGACCTTTTTCACTGTATCATTTTAGCTTTTAAAACTAGTCAAAGCACACATGTTACTGATATTAGTATCTGTTCCCTTTAGTTGCGCCTGAAGACCCTACCAGTGAACCACTACTCAGAGATAGACATTTTTAATAAGACCATGTTTTCTATTTTCTTACAAATTTTACAGAGATTGTTCTATATCAAAATGTGTTCATTATCTGTATCAAAATAACCCATATTTATATGAATTTGATCATGTTGCACAAACTTATTGACCACTGATCCACACTAGCTTTTCCATTAACTCTCAAATTGCACAAATACAACTTGCACATACAAATTTACCAAATGGAAAAACGACAATTTCACTAAAACTCTTATTTTTCGATTAAAAGTTTATGTACTGGCAAGAGGTGGTTTTTTGGGTGTAGCGCAATTGGTATATCACGCAAAACTGCAATGGAAAGACCTTTCTCCACAACAAGAGTCACGTGAATAAAAAAAAAAAGCGGATGTTGACTGATGTTACAACAAGTGAAGAAGAAGAGTTTTAAAAGAAACATGATGCGGTATGTGTGGACACACCAGGAAACCCAATCTTTTTTAAATTAATACTGGATAGAGGGGTAATATATAATAATAATGAATATGTCTGTAAATCAACTTATTTATGTCTGTCGCCATGTTTATGGAATGATTTCTCATGTCATCTCGCAATAGTAAATAAACAAATCATCGCATTTGTGATTTAATAGAAAAATCGGCATTACGCACTTCTATTTTTTGACATTTAGTAAATATCGGTAAAGTTTTGCGCATATGTCCAATGGAAAAGTGACTACTAACAGCTCTCTAGACCAAATTCTCAACACCTTAAATGTGACCTTTGACTTAAGGAAGCTAACATACTGAACAAGCAACAGTCAATGTGGTCTGAAGAGGATGAGTGGAGGGAATCGGCCATGGCTGATCAATGAACCCAGCCTGATGAATGACTGCACATTAGAGCAGCCTAGTAAACAGAGAAATGATTAAACTGCAGCAGCCAAGTAGGTACCGCTTGGTTGATATCAATTAAAACAATGAGAGAAAGCAATGGTTACTGTTCATAACCGTCAGTGGGTATTTAATCATGGATGCCAGGCAATCTCAGTGATATATTAGATTATGCAGCCTCTTAATGATGAATGTGTTACTATTGAAGTTAGCGTATTCAATAAAGAAGAATTGCTCTGTTAAAGGCTTATTTCCAATGGAACTAATTGGAGAAAGCAATTGAGGGGAGTCGAGAGATCCTGCCGGATATCTGACCTAGAAGACGAGATGATTATACACTGTCTTCCTGAATAACTTTTTTTTTTTACTGCTTTTACAGGGAAACATTTTGTGGATCAATAAATTGTCCTACCAATTTACCTAAGAGAGAGCAGATAAACTGCCATATAGTCACAAAGAACAGATGAGAACTCCAATATGCATAGGCGGAAATCCCAGGGGGGACAAGGGGATAACAATAATAAGGCTGTCCCTCCCAAAAGAAACAAGAAAAGAATTTGAATAATTTATCAAGATCCTATGAGGGTATGATACAAGTGGTTCTATATAATAAAAGTGAAACAATGTTTTTTTTAAGTTTTGGAAATTCCAACCCTCCCTGCCCCTCTTCCTCACAGTGGTACAGTTCACAAGTTTCTCTTCAACTTTATGTAAATGTATGTGATATAAAACCACAATGAGTGAAAGACAGTAAGTTTGTCACACCAACTGTTCAACAAGCACATGCTTGTAATAGGAACAGCAACATTTGTCCTGCTTTTTCCCAATTTCACCAATTTTATCAGCATCCCGTTCTAGCTAGTAAACTAGTAGTTAATAGCTACTTTTGCACAGAGATCCAAGAAAAAAGATGGTGATCCCACCTTTTTTCCACCATTGACTGATTTCAACAAACAAGCCAAAGGAGTAGAGGTGAGACAGGCTGGACTTTTATACAGTTGACCTGTTCAGGAATCAAAGGGGCGGTGACATAGCGCAGCATATAGTGTGACATATAACTTGCACCTCGGAAATACCCCGATTATAGCACTGTTGCTAACCTCTCCAGAGTCGGCCTGCCTTTCACCGTTCCGCAAATTTTAGCATGGATAAAGTCCTCTGCCCCAAAATGACAATAGCTCGCAGATCTTGGTGTCTCCCCAGTTCAATATCTTTCTGGTTATGTTAATATGTTTGTTTACTGCACCCCCTCGATTGGGGGTCGCACATGCAATACGTCATCAAAACGACACCTTGGTTGCGGAAAATGAGGTGTTCCTTTTACATAGCATTCCGGAAACATGATTCCAGCTTTATCACGTTACTGCTACTACCTCCAGAGGCGTCAAAGAGCTACGATAAAGGTTGGACCAAATAATCCCAACATGTCATTTACACAGACGTCGTTCCGGAATAAAGGCGAAATATTCCCGTAACAGAAGTGCTGTGGAAAATGGGCGGGTTTTCAGAAACAACACACCATAAACATCACTTGATCGTTTAGATTACTGTTTATCAGTGATGATCATGGGTAGGGATGGGAATCGAGAACCAGTTCTTTTTGAGAACCAGATCCCAGTAGCTCAATTCCTTGGAATTGTTTGCCTGCCTGCTTAACAATTCTGCTTATCGATTCCGCCTTTGTCGTGCATGCGCGATGACATCACGCATATGCTGCATTGTTTTGGTCAGAACGTAGCCAACATGGCGTTGAGGCAGAAACGGTCTAAAAAGACGACACCAGGTCCACTGGAACACTGTCAAAGCTTCCATTTCTTCAAAAGGGTGGAATCCCTCCAATATGCTCAAACATTTGTCCACAGCATGTGATTCATTTACAGGAATGTCACGTATTTGATTCGCTACTTAGCGACGCTTCTGAATGTAGTGACAGAGTGAACACCGGTTCCGGTTCCGGTGCGGGCGACAAATGTCATACCCCCTCAAATACAAGTTTCCGAAGGTAGGGGAAAGGAAATGAGGTGCACAACAACGGGAGACGATTTGAGCTGAGTTGAACTGGTTCCATGTAGTGGAAATGCGGCAATAGAGGAATTCGTAAAGCTTCTTAAGTTTCACTTTCACTGCATGCCCGCCCCCCACCCCCAAACTGGGGCCGGCATCATCTGTTGTTATTATTGTACATACTGTATAGGTTATGTTTTCTGTGCAGAGATGGAAATATAAAAGACAGTTAATGCAAACACACCTATTTGCATTTTATTCCTTCACCCAATGAGAATCGATAAGAGAATCGATAAGGAATTGGATCGATAAGCAAAATTGATAATGGAATCGGAATTGTTAAATTCTTATCGATTCCCATCCCTAATCATGGGTGATAAGATCCTCCTGGCTGACTAGGAAATCAACTTACTAGAAGCTCAACCTACAAGGCAGTAGGTGGATGCAGTTAAATACCATGCCCACGACAGATCTAGGATGAAGATTTCAAACATCTCAACAACACTGTAAGGCAAGTTTCAAAGGAGAGTAAGTGAGAATACCAGACAGAACAGTAAAAAGACACAGCATTTTTTTTCCTTGTCCCCCCGAGGATTAAGTCTCTGAGATTTTACTGTTTACACCCACCCCACCCCCCACCCCCAACTATAAACTGGGATTTTCACCCCTGCTGATATGGTGTTGCCTGGACTTTGTGACAGTGACAGTACACGACAGACCTTCACCACCTCCCACTGTCTGAGCGCTTCTGTCACACTGCGCTAATGTAAAACCCCTGCTATGTAATCAATACTGATACGTCTTTAGTACTTGTACACTCTGTCTCAAATTCTCTCCGTCTTTTGATCAGTGACTGACTCACGAACAGATGACAGATGAATCCTGGCACATTTTCGCTCTCATCTTTCTCGCCTCTCAAGGGCTCTGATCCCTGCTATCAATTAACCATAAGTGGTCTAATTCTCTACAACTAGGAGTCTTACCATAATGCTTGCACCTCGCACAAACTCTTGCATCAACAGTTAGGTGTGAACTGGACCTGCCAATTAGACCTACACACTCCCCTGTTGAGTAAAGCTTTCTACTTTGTGCCGCTTTCATGTTTCAAGAAAGTTCTAAGAGCAAATTCAACACATAATCCTCAAACTTTGATACACACTTGAATGCACTACATACACAGTTTCAACCCCCCACCCCAAAAAAGAGAAATGTGCACATACACATTCCCACCTCTTCCCCAGCTCTGAAACAATGACACCCTAATCCAAGGACAATACAGGCACTAATCCACAAAACAGGGGCTGTATGTTGAGACAAATGTGGGAGCGAGTGAGAAAAAGAACTAGCGTGCTAACAAAGACACTAGGCTAATCCTGATGTGTGAAAGAGGGATAAAAATGAAAGTTGGGGAGGGCTCTGCAGAGGGAAATATAGCTGAAAAGACAGGGTGAAAGTATGTAAAAAGAGGCAGGAAAGGTTAGCAAAAAATGGATAAAATCAGTAGGTTAAAATAAGAAATAGGCCTAATTTTTATCTGGTTCTTATAAATAATTAAATTGCATTGCCACATTTGATCCTTATTGGAAGTCCTATGAAGAGCTACGGAAGCTTGTTAGTTTTTTGCTTTTTTATTTGCCTGTTTTCAAATCTGTTTGAGTTTTGGTTAGGTTTAAAGTGGGTTTGCTAGTTTAGGTTATCTTCTATTGTTTGGTTCAATGTGGGGCTGATCGTTCTCCCTTATCTAAGGCAGATGAGTCTTTTCAAATGGACTAGATGTGACAGTATTTTCCCTGGACATGTTTACATATTTGGTCACTCTCCACTGCAATGCATAGAGTTGTGTTCATAAGTTTACCCAGTCTCGGGCAAAATTTGTGAAATATTGTCAATTTTTCTCTATTGTTATGTTTTATTTAATGATTGTGCTTTTTTTTTTTAAATGCCTTGCAGTTTAGTCTAAAACCTGTTTAACCCTTTATCAGGTAACTGACTATTTATTGGTAATTTACACATACATTATAAGACAGTGACAGCAACAGTGACAGTGAGTC